>NC_143489.1:81622302-81731137 GCF_027475165.1 Benincasa hispida | reverse complement strand
CACCTTGATATTGACTCATGCAAACACCATCTGAAGAGGGATGCATCCTGGGCACCACGAGGCCAAGCATGAATCTCACGGTGTGAACATACAGAGAGAAACGTGAGTGGAACCATAGACATATCTGATACACCTCTTCCTCCCACTGAGTATTTTATAACCTAGGGTTTAGCTTACTTAGAAAAAACACGGCTAAGGATTTTAACTAAGTGACTTTTAGGTTTTCCCAAGAGTAACATTTACCTTGGATAGTGAAACAACTTTTGATCATCATCCATTAAATTCTTTAACGGAATCTTTGACCAAATTGTCGCATGCTTGTTGAAAGTCTATCTAATTCACCTTTCTAGGTAGGTTCCCAGGTAGGGGTGTTACGTTTCCGTCAACTTAAGAACCCCAGCCTAGCCAGAACCCACCTTAGACAAAAGGTCCCTTATAGATAGGTTTACAACAAATTTAATCTTTTATTCAACCAATTTAATCCTATTAAACCAATTTTAAAAGATCAATCTAGGTTACTAAACTCTTTAGAAACATTTGAACTTAGGTCTATCTCAATCCAATTTTAAAATCCTTTTAAAAAACTTGAGTTCACCCTAAGTCCGCATGCAATTCTGAATTATTGATTTTAGGTCTAATTTCCTTTATAACACTTATAAACGGAAACAACTATAATGCTAAGCTAACGCATGCAAGGCATTCATAACAATTATAACAGCCTAAGTGTCATGCTCAATGCATTGTTCATTCATTGCGATTTCTTTTATATAACACTTATACAAAACAACAATGAAACAAACAAAACATGCTTCCATTCATCCTTAGACTATAACATTTATAATAAAAGGATGATACATGATAATGCTCACTACATGCAAAATATAACTCTTATATTTCATGATGCATGCGCATGCTTTCAAATAATTTCTTCATGCAATATTATAATATTTATAATACATGATGCATGAATAATTGCACAACCTAAACTAGGTTTTTAACTATATGACAAACACTTTGGTATATAAGTACCATACATCACATGTATAAGTAATCAAAGTTGATGAACCGGGTAAAATTACTTTAAAAACACAAAAGGAAATCTAACTATTATAAAGGCAAGGAGTCTCCGGTTCAAATAGGCAAACCGGGTCTTGAACTGCTTGACAAAGCATCGTTTCTCCAACCATCGTGTAATAAGCACCCCGCGATCGTCTATACAATAAAACAAACTCTTTGCTCTATCGCTTACCAGCGTTCCCAAAGTTAAACAATCGTTTAGCATTTACTATACGATCGTCTAGAAAAATCCAAACGATCATTTAGTTATTACACGATTGTGTACCTTAACTAAACGACGAGCATCGGATGCTACCACTACGATTGCCTACCTCCAGTGCCTACGCGATCGCGCAACCAACGCTATGCGATATGGTAAACGATTTACCCCATCACTTAGCATTAGCTAAACGATCGATTAGAAAATACTACACGATTAGAAAAAAAATACCTAAATGATCGCTTAGTTAAATCCCAACGATCGTTTACCTGAGGCTACACGATCTGACCAATGCTTGGTCTTCTTCTTCGTTGAGAATTGCATCGCCATGCGCTGAAGCTTCATCACGAACAACTTGATAAACTTGAACTTTTCAAATTACAGACTCGATTCCAAAGTTAATTTCGCCCAAAAACAAAAGGGACTTTACAATTAACACTTTGTAATACCGAAAGCTTTAACAAAAAGCCAATTTAAACCCGAAACATTCATCATATTCATCCACAAATGCAGAAAACAATTAACTACAAATGCAGCAACCTACCGCGACTGTCAAATGCGTTCAATTCAGATCTGTAATTTGGAATATCAGAGAACCTGACTCTAATGTCAATTGAAGGAAATCGGAAGCGAGATTTCCATGAGCAGCGGAATAAGACTATTCCAAATTACAATCATGAATGAACATATATTTACAATCGATTTCAATACAAACGGTTATACAATTAAAATGCAGAAATTACAACATAAATAACTATAAATGCAATAAAGGAAAACTCTACACACATTTGTAAATGCGTCTCCACGCTTCGTTGCGCGACTCTGATCGAACAACAGCAACCTCGAACGCCTGATCTCCATGACTGCAACACCGCACGAACACAGCACGAACTCTTCGTGCTTATCCTTAACGATCACCTCGGTCACGATCTCCTCCACAACAGCGAACGGGCTCTACAACACCACGAACGGCCTTCAGAAAACCTCTACGGTGTCGAGTTGAGTCTGACATTACCAACAAGGCGACCATGGTATTCTCGGTGTCAGAATCCAGAGGGTGGGCTCTGTTCGGACTTGGTATGAGGCAGACGAATGGAGGAAACAACGATCGCGTACACGATTGGGCAACTGGGAGATGGCAGAGACCTATCGTATAGATCGATGCCCAATCGTTTAGATAAAGCTATGTGATCGTTTAACAAAAGTTATGCGATCGTTTAACAAAAGCTATGCGATCGTTTAACCTATCGTTTAGCTCGGTCTGTCGCGTACAGACTCTACACGATCGTTTACCTTGGGCCAGCGATGTTTAGTAAATATTGCACGATTGTTTAGCTCGTCAAGCCATCATTTAGTAAATCCGAATTTACTTGACGACTTCATGAGTTTCTTTTTCGCGAGAGAAAACTAAAAAATCTTTTCAAATGTTTGTAAAAACTTTTTTTTGAAAATAAGAAAACAATTTTTCTTTAAACTCACGATTACCATGATCCAATAACCACCCACTACTTTGGTTATTTAAAAAAAAAAAGAATTAATTATCTAATAATTAATATTATTATAAACATAAATGACAACCAACTTATCATACTATATTTATAACTTATAGTTTTAATATTTCATCTCATGAAACATATAAACTATAGTTCTTTTTCTATTCCATGGTACTTAACGTAAATATTATTTACATCAATCCTCCACTAGATATATCTTATACATCAAATCGATTATATCATATATAATCTAAATACCTCTTGTCAATTTGAATATTTCAAATCAACACCAATAACTGATCCTCAACTGAATCCATTGAGCTACCAATGGGACTTCATGGACCTGTAGCTCGAAGCTCCAACGGTACGTGAATAATTGACTAAACTCTTTAGTCACGGGATCCACCATCCGTTAACTGCTAGGCACTCCACTAAAGACCGACATCTGAACTCTCCTAACCACAGATATATTATGTGTCTATCTTAACCAATCAGCAGTGCGACAACCCTTCACAGATCGCTCGTAAGTACAGCTGGGCCAATAACCGTTATGCCCCTGTAGTTATATCTATCTCCTTAAGTACCATTGATCTCTCTAATGAACATAAGTCATAGTCCTATTATGACTGAGTCTTCTCTTCCAAAGAGAAGTTGTGGCCACTATGTTCAAGCCCCGGAATCAGCCCTTAACAGAGCAATCTCTCTATTTATCCCTACTTCAGGAAAGAAGTGAATTCCATCTTGTGGATTGAGTTCCCAGCTCCCAGATCAGACAAGTCCCTAAAAAGGTAGGCATGTTGAGTTGGCAATTTGGCTACTCTCACCCATACTAATCAATAGATCGCCTCAAAGATAAGAGTTTCCAAAACACTCGGGATTGAGGTCATGTCACCTATGGTCGTTTAGATGAGATGTAAGTCTCTAATATCAACGGTGTTATAATACAGAGTCTCATCATCTCGTGGTCCAGGTCTTATACAAACTCTTTGTATTGAACACCCCCGCTCCACGTCTCCATATGAATGGTTAGGATCTACCATCTGTAGTAGTTTACAACATTTGCAAACCTCTACAAAGTGGGTCATATCCGTAGTGTCACCAGGATCAGGTATCCCACCTTAATCCTTATACTATAGACCGACTTAGGTTATCACTTAAGGCATGATCCACTTGTATATCACATATACATGCTTAAGTTTACATAAGATAACCAAGGAGCTTTGTTTATTGGATATGAGTAAATTCCAGAATTAAATAACATTTATTTTATTCATTGAACAATGTGTATCTTTACAAAACAACGAGACTCCGGGAGAATTAGGACACCAATCCTAACATAATGGTCATGTCTTCTTCCATTGTGTTAGGGCTTTCAACCCTACACATTGGATATAACCAATCAACAACGCGTTGATCCTTCATAAATTGCTCATAAGCACAGCTGGACCAAAATTATCATTTTGCCCTTGTACTTACATTTAACTCCTTAAGTACCACTAATCCCTCTAATGCACAATAAATTATAGTCCAACTACAACCGAACCCATCTTGGGCTATGAAAGGGTATGGCACCACATTGTTCAAGCCCAGAATCAGCTCTTAAGGAAATAATTTATCTACTTAACCTAACTATAGGAAATAAGTGAATTCCTTTTAGTATAGCTGCGTTTTCAGCTCCTCAATCAGACGAATCCTTGAAATGGTAGGCATATTGAGTTAGCAAAACCGGTCAATCTCATCCATACAAATTAAAGGACCGTTTTCATAATCATGAGTTCACAACTCACTCAAGATTTAAGATCAAGTCACCTATGGTCATCCTGGTGAAATGTAAGTCTCTTCTATCAACGATGTTATACAGAGGGACTATTCACTTCACAAGTCTCTTCTAGCAACGATGTTATACAGAGAGACTATTTACTTCGTAGTCTTATACAAACTCTTTGTATAGAATACCTTGCTCATATGTCTCCACGTGAATGATGAGGATCAGATCATTTGTAGCACTTTACAACAATTGTAACAACTACAAAGCAGGTTGTATTCGTAGTGTCATCAAGATAAGGTACCCAACCTTATCCATCTACTACATATCGTTTAGGTTATCACTTAAACATGATATACCTGCAGTCTCCATATACATGTTTAATTTACCGAAGATAACCTTGGATCTTAGTTTATTGGTTATTGCGGATTAATGCAACTAAATTTCAAATAAAATATCTCTTATTTTATTAGATAAATAAATTATTTGTACAATACAATTACAAACTACAGTACCACGAGATATAGGGTATCAACCCCAATAGAGAATGCGACCAAAGTCTCATATTGGTTAGATAAGAAGATGATAATGGTTATATAGGGAAGGAGGGGGGGGGGGTATAATTTCAATTAATTGAAAGTATAAAGTTTTTGTTTTATTGAGCCTATCTAGGATATTGAAAAGAGAAAATCAAAATTGAACTTCATGCATTTAGTAAAAATTTTTTTAAGAAATAAACCAGTTAGGTTTAAATGGATCTTCAAGTATTTTTTATGCATAATCTCATATGACTAAAATACGTGAAACTACTCGAAATTATTTAAGTTGACTGTGTGATTATTTGTTTGCATGTTGATGATATACTGATCTTTGGTACAACATAGATGTAAGGCACGGTACTAAGTTATTTTATGTCCTCACAATTTGAAATGAAAGATTTAGATGAGGCTAATATGATACTTGGTGTTATTGAAAATGGATTTCATTTATGTTAATCACACATTGAAAACTGTTAAAGAGATTTGATAGTTTTGATAATGTTCCTGTAAGAAAACTTTATGATGCTAGTATGACTCTTAAGAAAAACAAGGGTGATACTTATGATGGCACTTGCTAGTATGAGTCTTAAGAAAAATAAGGGCAATAGTGCTTCCCAATCTAAATATGCAAAGATTATAGGAAGCATTTGTTTTTAATGAACTACATCAGACTTGATATTGCATATGTTGTGAACAGATTGAGTAGATATACACATAATTCTGATAAACATTATTTGATTGCTCTTCGTTGTTTATTGAGGCATCTTAAGAGTGCAATTGAATACTGTTTACGTTTTGATAAATTTCATGCCGTATTAAAAGGATATTGTGATGCCAATTGGGTAACAGATAATGACTAAGTAAGCTCCACTAGTGGATATGTGTTCTTACTAAACAGATGAGCTATTTCATGGAAGTTAGCGAAGCAGACTTGCATTGTTAGGTCTACCATGGAAGGTGAATTTATTGCTTTGTAACTAGCAAGAAAAGAGGTTAAAGTGGCTTAGAAATTTATTGGAAGATGTTCCATTGTGGGGGCATCAGTAATAGTCTCTTTACATTGTGATTCATAGGCTATCGTAGGAGTTGTCAAGAATAGTGTGTATAATGACAAAATGCTTCGGATATGGAGCTGTGAAACAATTGTTGAAAGAATGAATTATCTCCTTGAAGTTTGTATGGTTTGAGAGGAACTTGGCAGATCTTATAACCAAAGGCCTAACAAGGAGAATAATTCTATAATTTTCAACAATTATGAGACTCAAATCCTTATAATGGTCCATAACCCTTTATTTGGGTGGTCTATTAGATAGATTTGATGGTCCATGACTCTTTTATTTGGTTGATCTAATGTAATAAACTAGATGGTTCATAGCCCTTTCTTTGGATGGTTTTAGTATGGACTTAATAGATATAACTAAAATATTTAAAAAATTCCATAGCCCTTTCTTTGGGTGGTCCTGGGTATGGACTTGATGGATAATTATAAAATCTTCATAGCTTAGTTTTTTAGTGGTTTGTCTTTGACAAACTTGATGAAGTTGGTTTTGGTATGGACTAGGTGTGAAGTCTTTATAGCTCAGTTTTTTTAGTGGTTTATTGCGATAGACTTGATGAAGTAATTAACGTGGTTGTGAAGGTGTGGTCGCCTTCTATGAAAAGGTTTAAGGGTCTTTTTCTAGAGCTTTCACGTTGACCCGAGGTTTTATGTGCATGGCCTTATATAGCACGCTTTTATGCAGAGTCAATGGAAATTTAAGGAGTAAAACGTGTTGTGAGGGTCTCAACCAGAGTTATTGAAAGCTCAAGAGGTAGTTCGCTCTCTCTAACAAAGTTGTTACCCCCATTTCACTATGCATCAATTCAAATCATCAAGATATTGATGTTTACGTTGGTATCTTAACTTTGCTTAGAAAACAGGTTTGATAAAATATTCTTGTTTTGTTTTGTTTTCTATATTAGTCATTCATGGAGGATTGTTGCAAATGACTAACATAGCAAAAGAAAATGCACGAATTAATTATTGGTGATTAATTCCAAGAATTAATTCTAAAATTGTTCTTAAAATTAATTTCAAGAGCCTTTTCTTTAAATAGCTCTTAGTTTTGAAAAGAAAGAGATAGAGCAATTTTTGTCTTTCTTCATATGTATTATTCTCTAAATCTATTTTTTCTAAGCATAATTTTCATTGATTTCAATCCATTTTTTAGTGAGTCCATGCCTAAAATTGGATGTTGTGTTAACCTTGGGGAGCAACCGGTATAGATTAGCACCAAGGTCACATCATAATTGTTTTCAAGGCAGTGATTCTTCCACGATAGAGCAACTTTTCAACATTTGTATCTAACAACAAAAATAATTTTGCCATTTAAATTATATTATAATTACTTATATATTAAATACCAATACTTTAACAAAACATTGATTTGCTTTCAATCCTATTATTTTAATATGCAAGATGGAGGAATCGAACATCTAGCTTCAAAATCGATAATATAAACACTAGATCATTAGGCTATGTTTATTTTATTTTTTATTAGATTCAGTGCTCAAAAGTTATTTTAAGACTTAAGAGACAAGTTAAATGAAGCGACTTAAATAATTTCAACCATTAAAAACAACAAAATGGATCAAAATGATCAAAATGAATAGTTTAAACCATATTTTAGTCATATTTAATTTTGATTTCATCCCTTTTGTACATAACACGCACATGTATATTAAATTTCGACTCGTTCCCCCACTTTGTTCCTTTAAAAATAATAATAATAATAATAATGTGTACCTCTAAATTTTGAGATTTGAAAACAATTTAGGATCTTATCAACCCCGACTTCAAACTAATACCTATAATAATGGTATCAATTTAGATATAAACTTGTATATAAGTAAATCGAATTTGATTTATAACTATTTTCACTTAATTTTGTTTTTTAATAACATCTATTTTCACTTAAATCTATTAAAAATCAGCCCAAAATCAGTTTGGTATTATTATTCTAAGTCATAATTCCTCCAAAATGCCAGAGAGTACAGAAAAATTAGATGAAAGAGAGTATGAGAAACCATTTGTATTAATCTCAATATTATATCCATCTTATTCCAAAAGTTATATTTAATATCACGTTAATCATTCACTTATTCAAACATAACTCAACTAATATCAAGTATGCACCAGTAACCTTGAGTTCGTACATTCATCTTTATACATCTCACTTTCATAATATAAGAAGAATTTGTCATGTGACAAAATACGACTGAACAATTTAGTGAAATTTACAAAGATAAGTGCTACCCAAAATGCACTTAGTATTTTTGGGCTTGACATACTTTCTCCTCTCGACTTACCACAACAGATATCCTCATAAATCCAAGTCCCATTAAAAATGATTTTAAAAATTCCATAAAAGAAAAAGAGTCTAATATTTATTTTATTTTATTTTTAAAAAATATCCATTAATATTAGAATGTGTTTGAAATACACTTTCAATTGTTTAATTTAAAAAATAAATCATTTTGAAAGAAATTGGAGTGTTTGACAACCATACAAAGTAGTTTTTGAAGGAACTCTTATTCAAGAGTACCTACAAGCAGAAGCGGATCTATCCAATTCATTGTGACAGAATTACCACATATACATTCAAACGTACTAAAATGCATTCATGATGCTAAAGAGATCGAGAGATCATACCAGTTGAAGATTTCTTCTTCACAGCAAATCTAAAACTCAATCGTCTACCTCGAACAGTCTCCACACGAACAGAAGAAAACGGAGATGACACCACCACTCAGAGCCCTCAGTATTCTTGGAGTGAGAATCTAAAGTGTGGGCTTTGTTCGGATTTGGTAGAGGAAAAGAGGAAGAGGGATCGTATACAACGATTAAGCAAGTGAGAGATGAGCTCGTATATCGTATAGACAAAATGCTTGATCGTTTAGATGAAGTATACGATCGTGTAGGAAAAAGGTAAGCGATCGTCTAAACGATCGTGTAGGAAAAAAGGTAAGCGATCTTCTAAACGATCGTGTAGAAAAACTAAGCGATCGTCTATACAATCGTTTAGTAAATATCGAGAACTAAACGATCGCTTAGAAAAAGGTAAACGATCGTTTAGTAAATAGCGTGCGTGGGTGTAATCGTTAAGCGATCGCTTAGTAATATCATATAGGTAAGCGATCGTGCAGGCACTATCGTATAGACATTGATTTTCTAAGCGATGACACACTTTTTAACACAATGTCCGCGCATCTCATGCTTAACACACCATGAGCTATTTATGCATCTCAAAGTGATCTTTCAACTCACTCATCCGTTATTAAAACAGAAGAGACACCTCATTTCCCTTTTAACCGTCCAATGAATGTGATCACATCATATTTATAACATATAAATTAATATTATACATTAATTATAGTATTTTTCCTCCACTAGTTATCAATCAAATTTATATCCAATTTCCTCTAAATTAATGTATCTCATACATAAAGTTAATTATATCATATATAATTAACTAGTTCAATTATATCATATATAATCAAACTCCCTTTTGTCAATTTAAACATTTCAAACTGACCCAAAAACTAACTTTTAACTTGTATCCAAGCTACCAGTGGGATCTTATGGACCTAAGGTTCGAAGCTCTAACGGTACGTGAATAGTTGACTAAAATCTTTAGTCACGATATCCATCATCCGTTAACTACCAGACATTCCACTAAAGACTGATAGTTGAACTCTTCTTGCTATAGATATATTTCTATGTCCATTAGATATAACCAATCATCAGTACGATGACCTTTCACATATGCTCGTAATTACAGCAACCAATTTACCATTTTTCCCCTGTAATTACAACTTCCTCCTTAAGTACCACTGATCCCTCTAATGAACAATACAATATAGTCCTACTATGTGTGAACACCTCTCGGGCTATGAGAAAGGGCGTGGCACCACATCGTTCAAGCCGGGATCAGCCCTTAAGAGAGCAATCTATCTACTTACCCCTGCTTCGAGGAAAGAGTGAACTTCATCTTGTGAAGCTGAGTTCCCAGCTCCCAAATTAGACAAATCCCCAAAGTGGTAGGTTTGAGTCAACGCTCTGGCCACTCACGCACATGCAAATCAAAGGACCGTACTCAATGGCAAAAGTTCCCAACTCACTTAGGATTGAGGTCATATTTGTTGGATTTTATGTCCTAAAACTCGTAGTTTGTAAATTGATAAACATATTTTGTTTTGTTTTTTGATAAAACTGTTATTGAAAATCTTTAGTAAAATTAAATTCTATATACATGAATCCAATAAACTAAGGATCCGAGGCTATTAAGTTTAAGTTTGAACTTTATGTAGTGACATAAATGTGGATCAAGTTCAAATATATAGCCAAAATGGTTATAGTATATGAATAAGATTGGGCGCCTTATTCTGGGGACACTATGGATGCGGCCCATTTTGTAGTTAGTACAAACGATGTGATCCTAAACCGTTCATATGGAGACATGAAAGTGGGGGCATCCTATGTAAAGAGTTTACATAAGACTGAACCATGAAATAGTCACTTTTTACGTTCTAAATACCGTTTTATGTATAAAACTGACTATTTTGTTAATTGATGACCTAGGTAACTTAATCTTAATCCTGAGCTAACTATGAACTCCTGTTCACTCGGAATTATCCTTAGATCTGCATAGGTGAGGGCAGCTCATTATCGCTGGCCCAATAAGCCTCCCATTTCAGGGGTAAGATCAGGTGGATAGCTGGGAACATAGGGTGCAAGACGGAATTCACTCCTACCCGTTATAGGGATAGTAGATAGGTTGTTCCCTTTAGTACTGAATCCAGGTCTTGAACAAGGGGCCCCACCCTCTCCTTGGCCCGAGAGGGGTTCGGTTTATAGGTTGGACCTTAAACCAATTGTTCATTAGAGGATCAGTGGAACTTAAGGAACAAGATGTAGTCTTGGGGGTAAAACGGTTTTTATGACCCAGCCGAGATTATGAACAACTTGTGAAGGATTAGCTTACTAATCATGGTTATATCATATGGACACAAATACATCTATAATGAGGGGAGTGCTATAGTGGAATGACCCGTTAGTTAACGAATATTGATTAGTTCCGTCTAAAAGAGTTTTAGCCCGCTAATCTCAGATCGTTGGAGCCCATGATCTATAGGTCCATTAGGTTCCCCTACTAGCTCATATGGAATAAACTTAGAACAGTATGATAGAATGATTCGAATTAGGTAAAAAGAGAGAAACCGAAAAGTATATGTGATATAGTGGTCGGTTTTCAGTTTAGAGATCCAGCTTTAATGATTAAATGTGATTTAAATATCAAGAATATGAATATGTTCATATTCGAAAGCTCGAAAATAATGGAAATGGTCAAAGATGTAAAAGGTCAAATAATTGAATTTTGACTTTGAAAAGTCAAACTTTAACCGGCCTTATATTCAAATGTGATTTGAATTTTGAGAAAATGAATACGGATTCATGCTCGGGAGGTCAAAATTAGTCAACACAGAAAAAATCATAAAAAGTCAAAATGTTAGTGGGAAAATCCAAACTTTTGTTGGATAATTCCACTAACAAGATAGTGGGCTAGGTGTTGGCTTATAGTGGAGACATCAAACCCACTTAGATAGTCGATTTTAAGGTGTTGGGTTTCTATGAATTTGTTTCATGCAAATTTTGCATGGCTTTTTTCTATAAATTTGGGGCTTTCAAATTGGATAGAAAACTTTTGACATTTTGCCAAAAATTAGTTTCTAAATTGGGCTGAAAAAAAAACCAAAACCAAAACCAATCTATTTCTTGTTTCCATCTCTTTCTCTCTCTCGGTTTCTTCATCCATCGGGTCCCACAACCTGGTTCTGAGTCCAGAGGATAGTAGGTCAGCTCTAGTGGTTGTCTGGTTCGTGTTCGAGCGGAGATAGAAGCGTTTCGGGAGCTACAAACGTTGTATTATATCCCTTTTTAATTTACTTTTTTTCCCCTATATTTGCATGCTATTTTCCTTTTATTAGAAGCAAATAATTAGATCCTTATTCCATTGCATATGTCTCTTGTTCCATCATGTAGTATCAGAGCATGCTTTAATTTTACTCAATTGCATGTGATGGGTATCATTTTATTAGATAAAATTGAGATTGAAAACTAAAATGGTTTTTAGGTTTTGGCAATTAAATTAAGTTTTTTTTGTAGTATTAATTTGTAATTACTCACATGTTTATGAGCATTAATGTGTGAAAAATGGTCTGTAATTTTGTTAGAGTCATTAGAGTTGAAATTAGGTTGTAATTACTCGGTTCCGGGAGAGAGGATAGCTTCAAAATGAAGGAAATTTTTTGTTCCAGACCTGTTTCAGCCATCAGACTCGACGACCCGCTCGCTAGCCCGAGATCCGACCCGGTTCGGAGTAGCCCTGCGCGCCAGCTATCGACGAAGCACTCCGGCCCGTTTCGTGACCCGACCCAGTTTCTCCGCCAGCTCCATCTGACCCGGTTCGAAGCTGCCTTGCGCGTTCGCCCGCCTCCGCAACCCGCGCGTCCGTGCAGTTTTCGTCAACACCTCCCCCTGCGTGCTTCCGTTGACCGCGCTAGCGAGCGTTAACCAGCCAGTCTGGATCGGTTCTGTTGAGTCGGTTTGACCATTCAACCTAGTTTTTGGAATTTTTGGGCCGATTCGGGAGTTTTTTTTTTTGCCAGTTCGAGTTGATTCAAAAGTTTTGAAGCTAGTTCGAGAGCGATTTTTTGTACTACACCAAATTATTATTGTAATAATTTAGTTGTTAGCTTAATTTAAAAGTCATAACTAATCCATTTTAGGGTGTTTAATTAATTATGCATGTTGATGTATGCTTTAATTATTTTTTGAATCTTGTTGTGCATATAATATGCCATATAGATTTAAAATCCCACCATAGGTTAACATGTACATGCATTTGATATATGTTATAATTGTTATAATGTATATAGTATGAATGTTAAGTTTTTTTTAATATAAAGTGTTATATTAAAGCATGATCATTGAGTATGGATGTATGTTATAGATGAATGCTCTAGGGTTATAATTGTTATAATTTATTTTATAATTGTTATAAAATAACCTAGACTTCTAAAATCTATAATAAAGATAAGATGCATGCTCACTTAGGGTTAACCATCGAGCAATCCCAAATTTCATAGAAAATAGGTCGATATCTTGTAAAACCGAAGTTACAAGAAAATCACCGGGCAAGATCTTGGCAAAAAGTCAGATAAAATGACTAAAGTTGAAGGTTTTTAAGTTTACGATTTACGAAACACCTATTACCTGGAGATCGAGCTAGCGTTTGAGTTAGGTTAAAGCGGTTTTATGAGCATGCGTGAGCGGTGTGAGGTAATAAAATTTGTTTATCACATAGACATCGTAGGTTAAAAATCCAGTATAAAAGTTATACTCGGATGAATCACCTAGACTTAGGATATGTTTAAGTTAGCCGAAATGTATCGCTAAGTATTTTATACCCTAACCGTTTAGAACATTTCAGCTGGAGAGAAGTAATGTACTTTTAGCTCTAGCAACCCTAAGAGTTCACACCGTGAGATTCATGCTTGGCTTTGGGCCGCCCTGGGAGCGGACTCCATTTGGAGAGTGTTTGCATGAGTCAATACCAAGGTGAATAGAGGAAGTTGTTCATAGTAAGTGGGAGAAGGAAGTGTGTCAACACATCCTATGGTCTCTTCCATTAGGTCGCACCGTGAGATTCCTATAATGCGCCTGCATGTCTGCCCTGGAGCGACCTTACCAATCGGAGGGCTGTATTATAGGATTTGGAACTCCGCGAATTCTAGAAATTGATAGGGTCTCTCAGGTTCGTTTTCATTCTTGTCTTTCCAACTTCGGGAGCATAACGATTTCGATCTTTGAGGTCTGAAAATGGAGGGTCACACTTACGAAAATTACCAAGTGTTAGTAAATTCTCGACCAAAGTAGCGATAACTAAAGTGCTATAAGAATAAAGAGTTATTCTAGGGTTAACATCTAGTCAAGATTGCCTTGGTTCAAAAGAGGAATAATCGACTGCCCTTCGGTGGAGGTTACTCTAAACTTTTGAAATATCGTTGCAAAATATAATAATGAAGGGTACATTATTAATTTTTTTTTTTTTTTTGCTAAATTAAATTGGTTTCTTTGTGATTATAGTTTTTTTCCTAAAAGAATATGTTTATCCTTTTCAGCATGACTAGCTCTTTAGTTCAACTATTAGCTTCTGAAAAACTAAACGACGACAACTACTCAACATGGAAAATAAATCTGAATTCAACACTAGTAATAGATAACCTGAGATTTGTCTTAACTGAGGAATGTCCTAGGCCCTTACCTTGAAAGAAGTACAAGGTAAATATGATTTACTAGTTGCTGAAACATGTTTAGTGGAGTATGATACCTCAACCTAGATATTGGATTCAGGAGCCACTAATCATATTTGCTTCTCTTTTTAGGAAACTAGTTCCTGGAAAAAGCTTGAAGAAGGCGAGATCACCCTCAAGGTTGGAACAGGAGAGGTTGTCTCAGTCGAAGCAGTGGGAGACTTGAAGTTGTTTTTCAACGATAGATATATCATACTTAAAAATGTTTTGTATGCTCCTAAAATGAGACATAATTTAATATCTATCACATGTATATTGGAACAAATGTATAAAATATCTTTTGAAATTAATGAAGCGTTCATTTTCAGAAAAGGTATTCAAATTTGTTCTGCTATACTTGAAAACAACTTGTATAAGTTAAAACCAACTAAAGCAAAATTTGTCTTAAATACTAAGATGTTTAGAACAACCAAAACTCAGAATAAAAGACAAAAAGTTTCTTCTAATGCCTATCTATGGCACCTAAGACTTGGCCACATAAATCTCAAAAGGATTATATGACGAGACATGAACGGAACCTCATAAATTCCATCAATATTACTTATGGTCATCCTAGTGAAGTGAAGTCTCAGTCATGAACAGAGTTATATGACGAGACATTAACACTTCGAGGTTAGGTCTTATACAAACTCTTTAAATAAGACGCCCCCGGTCGCATGTCCACTATACGAATGATCAGGATCAGACCATTTGTGACAAGTCACAACACTTGTAACAATTCCACAAAGCGAGCCTCGTCCGTAGTGTTACCAGGATAAGGTTTCCCTTCTATATCCATATACTACAGACTATTTTGGTTGTCATTTAAGACATCACTTAAGACATTATCTACTTGTATGTCACTACATACATGCTTAAGTTACATAAAGACAACCAATGATATTAAGTTTATTGGTTTGTGGTAAAATAAAAAACATCTAAATGTGCAAAGTCAAGAAGTGGGGTAAATATCATATATATTATACATTACAAGTATTCTTACAAAATTGTTTACAAACTACAGGACACGAGACTTTAGGACACAAACTCTAACAGTTTTTTAAGTGTATTTTAATCATTTTTTTTATCAAAATTGTTTAAATAAAAACAATTTGTTTGAAAAATACATTTTTCTCAAACCAATTCAAACGAAACTTTAATCTCTCCAGAAGTGGAAAATTGGCTATTAATTGTACCTATACTTTAAAGATTAATCATAGGAAAATTAAAATTGCATGCAATGCACTCTACTCTATGTAACCATAGTTTCGCATTGGTTAGATGTTCTAATTTTCTTCTTTTACAAATATAATATGATGTTGATCTTTTGGGCAAAAATCAAAAGAAAGTGAAAAGAAAAATCTTCCGGATTTTTAATAGTTTTCAAAATATTTATGGGACATTTGGAATAAGGAGTTGGTTATTATTATAGTTGTGTTGGGATGTAGATTATTTTAGTTTGGATTATAATAGTACGTGTTTGAGGTGTAAAAAATAAAAAAAAATGATGAATGTAAAATAGTAAACATTGTTTTGAAATAGTGTTGACGGTAGTTAATTGAGAATACAAAATAATATTTACTGAGGTGATTATTATAGTCTTAGGATAGTTCTCGTCCCAAACACACTCTAAAGTTATATCTATGCCTATTCAATTTATACATTTTAAAATTTCTAATAAGTCTTTTTTTATATAGAAAAATCAATTAATTTTTCATTGTATATTTAATAGGTCACTTCGAGATGCCTTAAATTATTAACCACAAAAACTTATTATAAAAAAAGTGAAAATTCAATAACTTGTACACTAACTAAATAGATAAAGCCAAAATGCACAAAAGTTAGAAACAGACTTCTTAAAATTAGGTATAAAAATTAAATAGTCACAGCTCAAAAAGTTAACAAAAAGTCGAATGCTGATTTATACTTTTAAAGAAAATTGCAAACATACCTCTAAATTACAAGGACAACCATAACATCTTTAAACTTGCAATTTGATCCATCATCTTCCTTAAATTTATGAAATTTTATATTGAAGCCCTAGGATATTGAAAAATGTACAAACTAATTAATACAAAGTCTCAATGTAGATTCACATTGTCCAGACATGTAATATCAAGAGAAAAACTCTAAATTTCATAACATGACCAAACTTAAGGCATGTTTAGTTGTGATTCTAAAATGATTAAAATCACTTATGTTATTTTTAAAATTATTTTGAAACATGTGTTCGTTTAAAATCAATTTTGATGGTATGAAAATTACATTAAAAAAATATAAAATTAAACAATTTTACATGATTACAGAAAAATTTCAAAATGATTTTAAACATAATTAAAATGATTTTGAACCGTTGACAATTCCAGGTGAACTGCCGCCAACTATTATGCAATCTACATATGGCAGCCAATCATAGAAATTGTAGTGACTGTTGAGCAATAAACTGATGTAACAATGAAGACTAAAAATTGAACCACAATAAATAAGTCATGTTGAGAGTTAGGAAAAACAAATCGTTTTTTATCGTTTTTCTTTTTGTAATTGATGTTTCCATGACTGAACCCACTTTTTATATCGTTTCTATTATTTTCATCACAACTTAACTCTTCCACCATAAACTCGTGATTATATGTTTTACCCACTTGGCCAATACAAAGTCAACAATAGTAATTGAAGCAATTATAATGAACACCAAACACCAAAACTGACGAGATAATGAGCGAGTGGCCCAACCTATATGCATAACGTCTACACGCGAATATGACGTAAGCAAATGGATCAATTTTAAAAATTAAAAAGTAGATCAAATCTCATTTCAATCCAATATTTTAAACCATTTGAACGACAATTCCCTCACACTAAAACTTTTAATTTAATTTTAAAAAAGAAAAAAAAAATCTTTTTGATCCCGAACTTTTTAAAATAGGTGCATTTAATTCATAATGTTTCAAATTGACCACTTGGTCTCCGAGTGTTCATAAAATTGAGTAAATAGATGATATGGCAAGATAATTTGAAAAAAATGTATTTTTTAATATTTACCACCTCTAGTTGCAACAAATAGGTTATGGCCACACTCCCTTCTCTCTGACTTCATCTCTTTTACTTTGGAGCCTAATTCTAACTTCATCTTTTCTACTTTGGAGCCTAATTCTCTGTTTTCGGGGCTCAATTCTCCAAAATCTCAACCTCACTACTATTCCCTTTTCCTCTAAACTCCCAAGCTTCGAATCCCCATTGCCTGTCTACACTACTTCTCCCATTGTCTACCAAGAGATTTGAGCCCTATTAGATAAGTTATGAAGCTCTTGAAGCAATTCTTATAATGCATAAATACAGCAATGTTTTGAATGGCAAATTTAGAGTTAGGAGATAATTGGACTGTCCAACTATTACTCTAGGATTTTGATAAAACGAAGATGAGGGGAGGGAGAACAACAGAGACGAGAGAAAGAAGAGAGGCAATAAATATTAAAAAATACATTTTTTTTCAAATCATAGATGTGTTGGTTGAATAAACCTTTTACGCCTATCTCCCTAAAAACTCACCATCGAATTGGCCAATTTGAAACACTAGGGATTAAATGCACATATTCTAAAAATCTCAATGACCAAAAGATATTTTTTCCTTAAAAAAAACAAAACAAAACATAGTTGAGTTAAAAATGATAAACAACAATCGTAACAAATCTACAACTTTCTCTTCCTTTTAATCGTTATCAGGCAAATCTACCCAACAATGACGACTAAACCTTAGTAAAGTTGGACCGAATAACTCTTGAAATCAAGAGTCATCACCAATCAAACCATCTGATTATCAAACTGTTACCATTTAACTTTTGTCTTCTCAACTCTATAAAATTCACTTTTAAAAACAAAACGTCAGTAATGAGCTATGTTCGTAGTTCTACATGGTTTATGGACAGCACGTCCGTTCCCCAAAAAGCACTTTCTTCCAAACCTTTTTTCTCCAAGAATATGTTACACTTAGAGACAGATAAGCATAATTTCTCAGTTACAGGTTGAATAAAAAACCTGAAGAACATTTCTACTCCTATTACAGATCATCAATTCAATAGGGGGAGGAACATTTGGAGGACTTTATCTAGCCCATAAATCATGTTGAGCCGGCAGTACTAATCATGAATTCACATACTTTTGTATCACACTGGGTCACAGCCCCCACCTAACTTGGTTTTTGATCCTGCTGTATTTATCTGGCTTACACGTCAAAAATTTGAGTGAACTTAACTAGTTCCTCCTATCCTTTGCTCGTTTTCGAGAATGACGACCCCTTATTTTCCATTTATCATTGCCGGCAGGTCGATTCTGCTCTTCAATTTCTTGAACTTTGCGTTTTCTGCAAGAGGTTTTTGAAAGAACATAAGCACAACAAAATGCTTGAGATAATGCACCAGAATTGTTACATTCTGACTTGAAACAAAAGAATCTTCGAAATTATGAAGTGAAGGTCAATGAAAGGACTGGTTAAGGAGACATTATCACTACAATCTTTATTGATAGATACAAAAATGATAAGATAAAAGTCGGATCAAGATTGTATATAGTCGCTTCTTAAATTGCGCACATGCTTTACCAATGTTGCATTAGAATACGCTTTACATTTTACAGATCTAAGTTTAACTTCTTCACGTGCATAAAAAATGGCGTCCCCCATGCAAGTGATTCTTAGGTCGCAGCCATAGCTTAGGAATGAATAATTTGTAGAATTCAAAATGGGTAGCCATGTACTTCCCCATTTCTTTTCCTTCACTGGAACATTTTGCAATAGCAAGAGAACGTGATAAAGATCAAACCTGTACTGAGTGAGGGCCTGGTCGGATAGCAGTTCGTCTGCAAGCGTTGCTTTCCTTTCCTTCTTTGTTAATCTACCCGAGAAGAAGTCCAAAGAAGACTCAACCACAGTTCCCACCTGATAAATACTTACAACATTATATAGGTCTAAAGCAGATGGACACTGTGAATTACGTCTAATTAGAAAATTTTACTTTTGCCCATGTATAAAATTAGTAAAATACTTGTGAAATATTAAAAGCTTGCCTGGAAATATTTGGGAAGTGTTTTTGATTTTGAATCACCCTTCTTGTAGTGTCTCTTGGGATCAATGACACTCCTCAGCTATAATCATCAAAAGAAATAGAGATGCAGAAGTCGATCAAACAAATTTTCTTCAGTGGGGAATAGATGATAATAGACACGTAAATAGATAGATGGACCACTGAAATCAATTACAATTGTAAATATAAATATTATCCACCAGTTGAATATCTCTCTTTCTTCCACAAATTCAAGATTACAAATGCAATGGTGAGGGAAAAAAATCTACACAAGCTAGTCCATATGCACTCCGATGTCCAACATCAGGTTTAAGAGCCCCACGAAACAAAGGTTCAACAACTTTTAACAAGAAAAAAATGAAAGAATATAAGAGCATACAACAACATTAACAATAATAAAAGTTATTATTATTATTATTATCTAAAAAAGAAAAGAAACTGCAATTCTGTAGAAAAGAACTCCAATCAAATAAAATAAGACCTAGCAAATAATTGCAAAAGGAATTTGTCACCAATAGCAAAGAGACATTAAATTTCAGAAGGGATCAACCCCTTTAAAAATCCTATTATTCTCTCCACTCATAAACCCCACAATAAAGCGCACACACCAGCTTGCCCTAAAAAAATTTCCTACCCCAAAACGGTGAATGGAGGAGAAACTTCTTGATTGTATCACTGAAACCTCAAACACACCAAAAAAAGTAATTCCATACTGAAACAATAATCACAACTCCAAAATAGATTATTCAAATCTTCCCTTGCCGATGCAGCATAAGGTGGTAGGAACTAGTACAATATCAAACCATATTAAAACATAAAAGATGAAAACTTACAAGATAGCTAAGGCCCTGTTTGGTAACTATTTGATTTTTTATTTTCAGTTTTTGAAAATTAAGCCTACAAACACCCCTACCACCTACAATTTTTTTACTTTGTTACCTGTTTTTTTCCCATGTTTCCAAAAATCAAGTCAAATTTAAAAAACTAAAAAAACTTGTTTTTGTTTTCTGAATTTGGCTAAGAATTCAACTCTTATACTTAAGAAAGATGCAAACCAGAGTAAGAAGATGAGATAAAATAAGCTTAATTTTAAAAAATCAAAAACAAAAAAACGAAATAGTTACCAAACAGGGGCCTAAGAAAATTTGAGGTACTTAGACCCTCGCCTCTTGAGATCTCTTTCAAGCCCTAATTCACTCACCAAAACAATGCTAACTTCCCCTTTCTTCATCCTCTCTCTTTATAACCAAATACACCAACAACTTTTCTTACTTTTTTTTTTAGTGTCCGGGCTAGCATACACGCACATCGACTAATCTCACAGAACAACCACCTGACCTTACAAAATTTGGATATCAAGGAAATTAATAGGATATTAAATTCTAGGTAGGTAGCCACCATGAATTGAACCCACAACCTCTTAGCCCTTTTTGAAGATCATGCCCCCATGTTTACCACTAGGCCCATCCACGATGGTTACTAACAACTTCTTTAACTAATTGCTAGAATACCCTTAATAACATTCCTATCATTACCCGCCTCTCAAACACACCTTGTGACGGCCTATTAGGTACCTTTCCTTTTTATTTTTCTTTTCTTCTTTGTTGTACATCCCCGATCCCTCCATTGCCACTTTAGTCTTCACAACGTTGGCGCCAACGTCTCTTTCAGGTTTTCATCCCCAACCTTCAAAACAATAGTCGTCAATGATCTCCCTTTGGACGTATTTGTCCAATGATTCTCCTTGCTGACATATCTCCCTCATATACTTTGCCTCTTTCGCCTTGGACGTATTTTGCACCCTTTGTTAGGTTTTCAAATATTAGCAAATTATCGACTGACTTTCTCAATCCTTCATCCTCGATGTTTTTCCAATCACCCTGTCTTTAAGTGAGTCATACATCCTCTCTGCATGTTTTCTTCGCTTTCGTACAACCTCATTCTTCCTTAACAAATACTTACCCTTTTTCTTTTTCTTTTTTCTGCTTCTATATGAGGACTTTCCTCTTCAACCAGCTCTTATTTCTTCTTTGCTTGATTGATTCCCCTTTCACTTTGCCTTGGCTAGATACGACACTTGATTCTTGCTTTTATTCCTTTGCTAATTCAATTTCCCCCTTCAATCATTTGAGTTTATCTTGAAAAGATTGGAATAACGACTTTATGTTCTCTTGCCATCAATCTATCAACTCCTTCGACCCTTCACATACACCCTTCACTATTTAATCACTCAAACTTCATGGCCATAACCAAAGAACTCTATACCAATTTGGTAGGGAGCATTATAAGATCAAACTATCTTGGAATGTTAATGTAAAGGATGAAAGCTTACAAGAAAGCCAAGTAATTCAAGGTACTTGAACCCTCCCTAGAGATCTCTCTAAAGCTCTAATTCACTCTCCAAAATATGTGCAACTTTCCCCTTCTTCATCCTCTCAACTTATAACCAAATACCCTAACAACTTCTTTAACTAAGTGCTAATATGCCCCTAATGACATGTCTATCAAAAGGCCCAAGTATAGAAGGCATCTTCCTCGAGAGCCTATCAAAGTTATTAATTCTTCCATGAATAACTTGGGAGACAGATAAAGAACTTCATCTTTTTAGATTTTCACCTTCCAAATAAACGAGAAAATGAACTCCATAGAAGAAGAATGGTATGGTAAGTAATAAAAGAAAGAACTACAAGAAAAGCCCTCTAGAGGTTAGGGGCGCCGAATACATATGTCTTTCATGTGGCCTCAAAATGTATTATAATTTCCCTATACAATCCTAAGAAATCAAATATGTAGAAACATGACACTCTAATTAGTCGTTACATGCATCATAACAATCATATATATTCATTGTCCTCGCTCTAGAATAACATTAATTCTTGAAGGTTTAGAACCCGATATATTTACATAAAACACACAAAATAAACCCATCTCACGGCAGAGGAGCTCTGTAGCATGATTATAACTCTCGACACGAGGTCAAAGTTACCAGCTTGCTATCTATATGTGTGGAATAGAAAACTGACGAAGAGTAAAATGGATAGTACATCAGAGACATTCTCACCTTCAACAAGCGCAAATCTTTTTCCACTTCAGGGGTCATGGTTTGTGCTGGCATGTCAAACCTAGTTACAATAACAAGCTTGTAGGTTACAGAATTTAGAACATCGACTACTATGGTTAATCAGCATTCAAATGACATTAGAACCGTGGGAAAGGAGAAAAAAGCCTTTGTTTTTTTTTTCCAGGAATCAATAGCAAAACTGCTGAAATTTATAGAAAAGAGCATATACCAATTCCTCCCAGCCGTGTCGCGAACTTGCTTTCTCAATAACTTGTTCAGCTTTTTTGGGTTGTTTGGTGGAACAAACAACCCATCTACAAGCTCTGAATTGGTTTTCCAAACAAGACCGTTTTCTGCTTGAGTATTTGATTTGTCACAAGCTTTAGTTCTGATCCCCGATGAAGAGGCTGGCAGCTTTGGCTCCCAAGAGAGGCCAATGATAGGCTTTTTTTCTGACATCTACAACAAATAAAAGAAAAAAAAAAAAAAAAACAATCAACTCCTGGTCAGTTCGGTTTTTGGTTTCGGGCCAATATATTTTTAAAAAATTTCTGCTACGCACGACTTCCACGACGAACGGTGGACGGCGGCTAGCACGGCAACCCCACGAAAACAACCTCCAAGTGAACAAACCCACGGCTTAACCCGTCTGGCCCAGTGCAAGATCGGGAGACTGAGGAAGATTGAGGGAGGTTGGGTAGGAAACAGCAAGAGAGTGAGAAAGCGAGGGTTTGTGACGCCCTCTTTTCACGAGGGTTTGCGAGAGATAGGAAGCGGTCTTCTTTTTTCAAAATAATAATAGTAATAAATAATTAAAATAAATTGTGGTTTTTTTTAGTGCAGTAGGGTGGAAGATTTGAAAATAAATAATAACTATTGCTGGTTGGACCCTTTTTTTTTTTTTTTTTTTTGTTAAACAGAGATTTCATAAGGCCATCGAATAGGAAGACTCGAACGAAAACAATCGACGTGAACTGTATTCACCAACTAGCCATAAAAATCAGAATCTCAAAAGTCTCGAGGAACCAACAATAACGTATGTGATTTTGTACAACATATTGATCTTGGGAAGACAGGAAGTGAACGACAAGATACCCAGCAAACCAGTCAAACTGTTGATCTCGTCCAATGAGTTTTTCACCTCTAATACAATCACATAGAACCTTGTTGATTGAATCCACCACCTTTTGTGCATAACAATAGACGGTGGTCGATGGGGAGCCCCAAGAGAGGGAGAGTAAAAGTTGGAGCCATTCACAAATAGTTTGAACTTATCTTGACGGGGTACTCATAAAATGTTTTCTTTAAAATCAAGCATATTGAAGATCATAAAGGGTAACATACCACCCAACCCAAATCACTTATTTTCATATTAGAGTTTTAAATAGTGTTAGACATTCGACTTCCAACTCATTTAGAGAGAGGGACTCCACAAAAGCTTTACACCCACCAACGCGTTAGGTATTCATATAGTTCCACAAACACCAACCAATCGTGATAGCCTTGTTCGAATGGTCAACTAATTACTAATCCAACCACAAATAGTCTGTTGGTGTCCAGTCTCCTTACTCGTTAATAAATTACTTTTCATTTTAAATTTTGGGTCACTCCACTATAAACATATCATTACATTGTCATACACTGTGGGATAAGACAATTATCTACAATATGTTAAAAGTTATTGTAGGGTCAATGATTTGTTTCACATGCAATAAATATTATATGTTAAGTAATATTCATATGAGCAAGATGTTCGTGATACAATACCATATCAGGGAAGAAATTAACGAGTAATATGTATAATACAACATATTACGATATGCTATTATAAAAATAATAATTATACAATTTACGATAGAAAACACGTTCATAAAAACTTGCACGGTATTATATCTTACATAGGTGGAACCCATAATCTCGTAGCGTTTTATCAAAAGAATGTTCCTGGTTTACCAGGACCCATGATGATTTTTTAAATAGCCTTGTGATTAAAGATATATTATCACTTAAAATTTCAAAACCATTTAAATTATAATTTAAAATTTAAATCTAAAACCAATCATTGATCAAAATCATTGTTTCCAAATTTATGTATTAGCAAATCAAATGCACATTTGAAAAACACAAGTATCTAAAAAAACAATATTTTTTAATAAAGAAATTAAAAAACGAGAAAAAAAAACCAAGGACTAAAACTACAACTCCGTGCATCACAAAAAATAATGTAAGCCAACGAGGGAACTATCAATCCACTCTCTTGAACATTAAGAATAGTCCAATTCAATAACTTACGAACAACCAAATTAGGAGAATAAAGAATAAATCTAACCCAAAAATATGATTATATAAGGTTTTATCATCCACACTATAAATCTTCTTCAAACTAACTCCATATAAAGAGTGATGCGACAGAGTTAACGTGAATATCATTATAACTCGTAAATTAATTAGACAAAATTTTAAAAAGCCGTTTCATATTTAAGTCAAGAACAACTATGTACTTGAAATAACAAATAATTTTGGTATCATCCCTTTATCTTAAAAAAATTAAAATAAAAAGGATGATGAATAAATAAGAAATAAAAATGTTTAAAGTAAAGAAATATAAAGGGGGAATATCGTAAATTACCAATTAGCACAATTTGATTTTTGCGAGGTCTCATTAATTTCCTTCTTGGCGAATAGGGTTGCTACGTTGCAAACTTGCAGCTTGGGTGAAATTTTGCCACCGGAGGCTCCTCGTCGTCCACCGACCACAATCCGCCGTGACTCCACTGGGCGAGCTTCCATTTTCACGAACGTTCCGATGCTCAACCTCCACTGCACCGCGTAGTCACCGCAGCACCATTCTCATTCACACATCGTTGCCACTTCCATGGCGATTCCTTTTGGGAAGATCACCATTCTCGTTGGAGCTGGTTCATACACAGTAAACTTAGTATTTTATTTTTTCTGGTTACTGAATGTGACACGCTGTAATTTATTGCTTGCTTGATCGTGGTTCGGGGCAGGGAAGTTTGATGAATAAAAACTATAGTTTCAGTTGTGTGGGAAGGTCGATACTTGGTCTGATTGCGTGGTTTGATTGTGGCGATTGGTTGTCTTCTGTGCCGGAATCTTAGCATTGAGGTCATGTGTTAGCTCGAGGATCTTCCAATATGATCGACGTATATAGTGAACTCGTGCTTGTTTAATTTTCCAATGTCGATTTTTTTTTTAACCCTAATACGAGTGGAACCACTGTTTGTTTGAGTTTAGCATCGGTGTCTTACTTGACTTTATAGTTAAAGCTTTCGTGTGCTGTAGTCGAGTCTGCATACCATGAATTGCCAATCTGTTTGTCTGGTTGAGTTTCAAGGAAGTACGAGCTTGAGTTTCAGATGCTGAAAACATTGCGAGTGGGAGACGTCTTGGATTTCTGTCGTACTTGCACTAAATCATCATGCCATTTGACGGTTACTTTTTGAAAATGCATTGTTAATTGTATTGTTTGCAATGCTAGTTCGTCAGCTTTACCCGAGTCATAGAGAAAATTGGTGCAAATCACGCATGGTCTATTATTTCAGGTATTGTTGGCTCTGTTCTGGCAAAAGAGGGACGGCTACCATATGTATCGGATTTTGCCTCAGGTGCCTTTAAGGTAATCTTCTGTATGATAACTTTCTTCTTATTTCTAGCACGAATGGTTGAAAAATGTGAATTTTGCAGTTGAGTTTTTTTCTTCTCTCTGGGGGGTAAGGATGCTGAAGCAGAGTGATAAAAATAAAATAGAGTGGAAACCAGTAGAATCCTCTAGAGCATCTTAGAAACTGAACTAGTGCTTTAGACTCGAGTAAAGTAAACAAATCTGAACACATATATTATTGTTGGCATCTGATTACTTTGATTGACATGCTTACCAAAATATTTTACAAAAGCTATATTTAAAGAAGAACATAGCTCATCTAGGGACAAGCAAACATAATGAATTGAGACTTAGATGTGGAAATTCAATTGGCATTGGTACCTAGTTTTTATCCAAAAAAAAAAAAAAAAAAAAAAAAAAAAAAAAGAAGAACAGGAATTAGTATCCAGTCAGAACACAGTTTCAAGTCACTGGCTGCTAACTTGAGCTTTTCGTTATAGGTTTTGTTTTGGCAGATTTCTTATTTCCCCTCTGTATAAATGCACAACTATTAAAATGGTTTCACATATATTTCTTCTCCTTTGATAGAAGGTGTTCTTTTCTCCCTTTTTTTTTTTGTTATGCATTAGTCTCATTTGGACTTGATAAAAAAAACACAGTCTTTTCTGTTTATTTTTTTTAAATATTATACATAACGGTTGTTTGGTTGGAGATGCCTCTTTGTAAACCTTCCAACTAATCAACCGCCAGTTTTCTAATATTAAACCAACAAAGAACGGACAGTTTGGTCGATTTTTTCGGATTCTTACCTTCATTTAAACTTAGGATCTTAAATAATTTACCTGCTGTTAAGAAACTGTTTTCAGCTCAAAACCATGCACTTGCATTGTTTTCCATTTCATAACCAAAGGACATGACATGCCTTGTACTCAAAGTAGATGTGGATTCCAGTTATGGCTCATGGGAGGGTTATTGAGACTCTGCTGTTCTTGACTGGAGAATGATTGAGTAATAATTTAAATTACTGGATTAATGCAACCTAGCAGCTTAAATATTAGGATCAATAGTGATGGGATGGGTTTTTCCTCCTATTTATCTCGGTTAATTTGATGCTCTGTGATTGCATATTGATGTTTTGTTCTTGACCTTTGTTTGTATTCTCTATGAAATGAACCTTCTTAAATTGCAGACGTTGTATCTTTTGTTTTTTGTTTTTGTTTATTTATTCATCTGTCTACATATTGTCTGCCAGTACATTTTCCCCTCACTTTTCCAAATTGTTTGTCATTCCTGTGAATTTTTGTGGTCTTAAATTTTTGCTGTCTTCTATTCACAGATTGCTCTAAAGCGTATTCGTCAAGATGACTCTGGCACTACAAAAAGCAAACCACGGAATGATTCTTTAATGGCTCAGGTGTGTTCTTGAACTGATGATCTTGAACAAAGTGATTTAATTGTTAATTGTTTCAAACAATTGTGACTAGCTACGGTTCTCAATGAAGGAAAGGTTCCAACTATTCTCTCTTACCATTAACAATTTCCATAAAATTTGAGATTGCCATTTCTAGTCTATTTTTTAAGTTTCTTTCAGCAGCCTTTCCCCCTTCATTTTACCATGTGCTCAAGTTATAACTTTTCTTATGAGTTTTTGGCATTATTGATGCAAGAACACAAAGTATGAGGTTTACATGCTTATTACCAAATTGTTGCTTTCTATTTTTTGCGCTCTGCTAATGTTGACGTGTTTGCTGTTGTCAAATACAAAAGAAATCCTTGGGATGACCAAGAAGATATTTGTTGTACATTGTAGCAATAAGAATCCACCGAAGTCAAGTCATATTAAAATATCTGTTGATTTCTCTTTGGAAAACCAGAGAGTAGCTCAAACTGCACAATTTTGTAGAATTTTAGCTTTGCCTTTAAGCAACACCTCAAGGAATTCCTGAAGCACAAACCTAGATATCTGGGGAAGCAGAGCATTATATCTAACTGAGACAAAATGAAGGACCAAGCCTCATAAATTAGAGATATTTCTTATCAATGGAAGTTGGAAAGGTTTGCATAAAGAATTCTGAATAGAGAGACTCAGCTAGGTCCATCCCCTGCCCTTCTTGGTTTTTGGGTTTGACAGAAACAAGGCCAGATCGCAGTGATATATATATATATATATAATTAAATTTTTTGAAAAATTTAATAGCTTTTTTCCATGATAATTGGGATTGTATCGAAATGAAACTTTTCTTTGCCTTATTCTAAAGAAGGAATAGGCTACGGAGGTTTGGGCTTTAGACCTATAGGTTATAGGCTTGTGACTAGTGTGTATAAGGTCAGTGCCAAAGTGTTGGCTGATAGATATAGTAAGGTCTCAGGACAATTTTTGAATTGCAAAGGGCTTTTTCTGTGGGTAGATAGATCTTAGATCAAGTTCTCATTGCCAATGAGGCCATAGTGGATTATAAGATTCTATTAGTAGGAAAGAGTTATTATTATTATTTTATTTTTACAATAAACAACATAATGAAAAGGAATAAATGTTTAAGGGATACAAACCCCCAAAGGGAGTGAAAACAGAGAAAGAAAAAGAAAAATCATGAACCCAGAGGCAATTACAATCGAATAGAGCTTAGCCTTGGGAATAATTAATATATAAATGCTTCATGCACCATTAAAGTGACTCGCAAAGAGGTTTATCATTCACCCACCAGTCTTCCAAAAATGCATATTGGAGCCCTTCCCAACAAAGCATTTAATGAGGTAAAAGATGAAAATAATAAATTTATAAATGCTTCATGCATTATTTAAGTGACTCACAAAGAGGTTTTTCAATTTTCACTCACGCACCTGTCTTCTAGAAGTAGACAACCAAGGACTCCCCAACGAAGCATTTAATGGTTGAGGTAAAAGATGGGAAGCCAAAAGCCATCACTTTTGAGAGATTTTTATTAGGCCCTGTTGCACCACCATGTGCAACCCTCAAAAGGGTGTGGATCATAACTTTGTGCCACAAAGTGTCAAGCTCCATGAAGAATTGCCACAACCATTTGGCTAACAAAACAAAATCTCATTATGCGAACTAAAGCTCCCAGTCTCTAGGTCGTCCAATTCCCCCAGCTTCACCACCATTTCCCACTTAACCAAATGTGACCCTCCCCCCTCATCTGCCTCTTCCCTCAAGAAATTCCTCCTCACTCTTCAATTACACTTGCACACAAAGATCAGACTCGTAAAGAGAGATAAGAAATAACTAGGAAGCCCACTCAACATCTCCCTCTTGAGGTCTTTCTCCCAGAAGACAACCATTTCCGAATCTTATCCACCACCAGATTCCAAAACATTTTGCTTCTTGGGTTACATCCCAATGAAAGCCCAAGATATGAGGATGGAAGCTAACCAACCTCGCAACCAACCAAATAGGCCCAAGCACTTAGCTTAGAATGAAAAAAGTTAAGGAATAAAATAGAACATTTCCCCTATTAATCTCAAGTCCCAAAATCATTTCAAAAAAGGAAGAAACCATTGGTTGTTGATAACTCAACTAGAAGGCTGCATTTGCGAGAACCAAATGGTTTACTTTCATAGGTTTTTCATTCCTTTTCTAAAGTTTTATGACTAATATGATAGTCTTGTTGTTTTTTGCAACTTCAATAGTTGGTCTTGTTAGAAATTTTACTTTATTTTCTTTTAGTTTGAGTAAATGTGCCAATTAAGATCCACCTTCTTTTGTAATATTTTTTTCCCGTTGTTGTAACATGCTAACTTGATTATCTTTTCCATGACAATTTCATTTTGCATGTCGCCATATGATGTTTGTACTGTTCTTGTTGTTTCTAGAATGGCAGTTGGTTAATTACCATCATCTCACTTACAGGTAAAAAGCTTACGTGAAGAACTGCAAATGTTAGCATCAAATCGTCAAATGACAATTGTGACTACTGGCGAGAGAGGTCTTCTTTACCTATATTTAAGATTGCTTCTTGGTTCTTTCATGATCAAATGATTTTTGTTCTCTTAAAATTCTTGTTTTAAAGTTCCTTTTTGACAAAAAAAATATACAAGAAACAACTGTATCCAACTTTTCAAATTAGAAATTCCCCTTGAAACATTTCTGGGATAATTATTACAACATGCTTTCCTTTTCTTTTTTTGGAAAGAAACATTTCATTGATGAATGAAATAAGGGGAGGACCCCAGAAACCACAACATGCTTTCGTTTTCAAAAAATAAAAAATAAAAATTACAACATGTGATCAGCGATCTACGCCAACTGGAATTCTTTTTTGTAAATCTTTGGGGTTGCCTCATCTTTCCTTCTTTTGAAGAAAATTTCCTTTTCTTTAATAAAGAAAAAGTAGAAACAGTCGAAGGGTTACTTTTAATTTGGTTTTTTTTGGATGAGAAACATGAAACTAAAGGGCAAAAGATGCCGTGAAGAGTTGGTATATACATTTGTCCATTTGGAAGGTTTTGGTTTTTCTTTATATTCGTCCTGTTGCGTTTTGGGATGAGCTGCATTCTTTACCTTCTTATTACTTGAATAAAGTTTCAGTTCTCTATTAGAAAGTCTAGATGCTATATTTCTATTTTAATATGGCAAGAGATTGCTAACCTAAATTTTGCATGATGCTGGCAATCTGTTACTTCTCTCTGATTTGTTTTCAATGCTTCTGATTTAATGTAAGGCATGTTTTCAGAATATCTTAGCATGTCCATTGTTTAGGTTATTTAGTTTATTACATAATTGCTGGTGCCTCTATGTAATAAATAATAATATTCATTTTTCTCAATAACTTTCTTTTATAGTAAAAGAAACATTTCATTGATAAATGAAATCAGGGGTACACCCTAAACACCTAAAGGTGATTACAGAAGAAATTGCCAATTGATAACTAAAATAGATAAGCTATAATGTTTGAAAGGGTAAATCTGCCAAAAAGATTCTCGAAAAAGCTGTCCATTTCTTTCTCCCCACAAAGTCCAAAAGAAAGCACGCAGTAGGGCCAACCAAATCGTCTTCTTGGTACCACCAAAAGGATGACCCATCATTATAGAAACCAGAAGATCAAAATAGTATGGGACATGATATCAACCATCCAAAGGCCTTCAATTCAATATTCCAGAAACCAGCAGCAAAAGGGCATTGCAAAAATAGAATATCCAACTTAAGTTTGAATACTTGAATATTTCTCACTAGCTTTCTTTGCAGAATAATAATAACAATAATATTAATGAGTGCTTTCTGTGTATAATTAAACTACGTGACTGTTTTGTAATGTTATATGAATTTCTAATTTATGTTTGATTAGTGGCTTTTAATTCACAATGAGATTTCATGTCTCAGGAACTGCAACGTTTTCTTTTGTTTCATATTTCTTCTCTATAAACATTAACTTTTTCTTACCTTGCTATTATCTTTTAACTTTTGTAATTTTTTTGTACTCAGGAGGTAGAAAATATGGCGTAATAATTCTCGTGGTTGTAGTAGGATATGGGATCGTTTGGATGAAGGTAATTGTGTGATTCGTTTGTGTACCGTGATATTCCCGTAAAAAGTTGTTTCTTTTACAAAAAAAAAAGATATTCCAGTAAAAATTTGTTTGATATTCTTATTAAAAAATTCCTGTGATAACATGTTGTATTACTTCCAAACTCAAGTTGAAACTGGTGTAATTGATCATTTTCATATATTTATAACACCAAGACTCAATATTTTTAATCAGACAAAAAATGGAATATTTTAGTGGTAGTATGGACTAGCCTACGATTTCCTCTCTCTTGATTCTATGGCCCTTTGGACGTGCTGTGTTGCAAGTTGGGATTGTTTGCCTCTTTAGAACCTTTTGCATATATAAGGCACAGTACAATTTTTTTTCAGGGATGGAAACTTCCTGATATGATGTTTGCTACAAAGCGTAGTCTATCTGATGCTTGCAGTTCTGTTGCTAGGCAGCTCGAGAATGTTTACTCATCCATTTCGGTAATATCTTCTGCCTGAATGTACTTTTTATCCACAACAGCATTTTTTACTTAATTCTTGGGCTTGCAAGATTTTTTGAAATCTCATTTAAATTGCTGAACTCTGAATTATTGTAGAGTTTATTAGAAACATTTTGATTATTTCCAGTGAATCAATGGCTTTGTGACTTGTTATGTGATTGTCCAGGCTACAAAACGGAATTTATCTTCAAAAATGGACCACGTTGACAAAAGTTTGGATGAATCTTTGGATGTCACTGCTGATACAAAAGAAAAGGTATTGTTTTTCTAAAGATAGAAGGGTTAAAGATCATTGACTGAACATTATATTTTCTTTTTGTCCATGAAAGGTATCAGAACTACGAGGTAGATCGGATACTTTTGGCAGGGATATTAAATCCGTTCATCATGCAGTCCAGACTTTGGTAACTACTTATCGATAATTTAACTTTACCTTTTATTATTCCTTCTTTGTTATTTATCTTTCAAGTTTGAATTCAAGATTGACCTGTTCTTTGTATGCTATAGGAAAATAAACTTTGGAGTTTTGAAGGAAAGCAGGTGAACCTTCTTTTTTGTTTTGTTTTCATTGCAATATTTCATTTGATGTTCTATCGTTTTACTGTTGTTTCCAGGACGTATAGCCTAGGCAGTTGGTGGTGTTTAATAATGATTGTTTTGGATTTTGATTCTCTGCTTAGGACCGAACAATTGAAGGCCTTAAGAAATTGTGTAATTATGCTTGGAACATGGAGAATCGAAGGACTGTGGAGCGTACTCAGGCATGCATCAAATCCCTTGCTGTTTCTTTTTCTTCTTCTTTCTTTTTTTCTTTAATTTGAGGGGAGTGGACCTTCTTACGTGGTATCTTGCATTTCTTGTCACGCAAATGTAGAATTCTCACTGTGAAATTTGTTATTAGTTACAATTGTTTTTCATCTTGTAGAACTCCAGTGAAGTGATATTCTTGTCTGATATTCATTATTTTCTGAAGTGTCTTTGTGTCTTGCTCCATTAATCTGATCTGTATTGGTTCAGATCATGGTTCGATCATTAGTCGTTGTCTGGAAAATTTACATCATTGAGATCTAGAAATGTGAATCTTTAAATACATACATTCACACACCTTTTGCATATAACTGTGAACTTTGCAGGCAATTCCTTCTAGTTCCTCCAGGCAAGCTCCTGAACTCCCTCCAACAACACCGTCGCCCAAGGTAAATTATGAGCATTTATCTGTTTGATCATGCTTTCACAGAAATAATATCAGAATGGTGAGAGATTTGATACTAGATAGGCGTAAATAGCACTTTCTGATTGTTGCATTTTTCTGTTTTTCATCAGCAAAATCGGTCGTTGCCGATTGGTTTTTCACCAGAAGCGCTGTCTCCCTCCGAGTCAAATGCTTCTTCTAACCAGGTTAGTTAATTTTACCCTTGAATAGATGACTGCATTCTTTGAAAACGTGAAAAAAAAAACTGGCAAGATTTCGGGAAATGAATTCATATCATGTTGGCTGCATGCCTAAGTTATTTAAGATTACAAGTCTTTTGATAACCAAATATGACAATGTTAGACGATTGATTGTCCCTTCAAATCTGTACACGTAAGCTATCTAAATATTAAAAAGAAATACACCAATTTTCTCATGTGCAAATTTGTTTACGAATTGTTTGACTTGCAATAATTAATGTTAGCTTTTACATGCTTCGAATTTGAATTGCTCGAGCTTTTCCTCATGATTTATGGAACAGAGAAGCACACTATGAGTTTGGCTTGTGTCAAAAATACAATCATAACTTACCAAAACTGTTACACTTACGCTATGATTCAATCTCAGGCACAAGTTCAAAGGCGATCCCTTCAAAATACCGTCTCAGACCCTGGCTTGATGGTTGTCCTATATTCTGAATTCATTTCATAGCATTAATACATCTGTTCAATTCTAACACTTATTGGTATGCTTGGCAGTTAATAGGAGCTACAGATTCAACTGCTTCATCCGCTCCATCTGCTCCATCAAGCGGTAGCCTTGATACAATGTCGAATGGGACTGGTACATCCGATCCCGCCAAAAGTGAGGCCGGGAATTCTGGTCTTTCTGGACTTGGATTTCTTACCAGAACGAGGAGTGCAATGAGTGCAGTATTCCGACAGTCTCGCTCAAGTGTTCAATCTTGAGTAACCCTTCTTTTTGTAGAATTATCAATCAACCTGACCGGTCGCGGGTACTCTGAGGACTTGTTATATATCTAAAGCTAGCAGTGCCTAACCCAGATGAAGAAGGTTTCGTATAGTTTCTGGTGGGTACAGAATTTTGTAGTTATGATTACAAAGCTCCTTTCTTTTTCTTCATTTTCTTTTCTTCTTTTTCTTTTTGTTTTAGGTTTCAAGGTGGTTATTCTATTTTTTTTACTGTCTTAGATAATAAAATGTTATAAATTGTAATGTTATTGATGGATTCTGAAGCCTTTTCCCCCTTCTTAATCTTTGGGGTTCTTTGCTTGTTCTTGGTTTTGGTCCGTGGAGTTTTGATTTTTTATCCTTTGGCCTTTTTTCCCCTTGGTATTTTGCCCCGTCAAATTATTTTCCTCGTTATTTTGAATTAGGACAATGACCTTAAACAAAGTTCTGTAGGTTGTGCAACTGTGTCCTTGTGCTTTAAAGAGAGATTTTGAACCGGATCATGACATGTTCATAATCTGCAAATTCATGTAGAAAAGAATGCTGTATTAAACTGAAAGTTCTCAGTACCATGGTTAGGAATCCATTTGATAAGGTTTTATCTATTAGTTTTGTGATCAATAAATAAATGTTTGTCTAACATATGCTTAAAATAACGAATCAGTTTCTTGTCTCAAATGTATATGTATTTATTCCATATTAACATTTTGAGTTGTCTTGTTCTTTAACTACAAAAATTCTGTTTAATTGGTCCCTGAACCTAAAATGATGGACAAATTTTTATATTGTCAATTGTGTTTACTACATGTTATTAACAATTATTTTTTAGCATATAAGTTTGGTTACTAGAATAATTTTTTTTTTAAAAAAAGATAATTTAAAACAAACACAATTAAAACTAAACCATACGCCCAACTATTTGATAATTTTAAATTTTTTTAGAGCAAGTTCATATTCAAAATTTAGCAGATATAACACATCTATTAGTTGAGCTTTGCTCTCAAGTTGGGTATGTTTTGAAAAACAACCAAGTTTGCTAGTTGTAAATTTTTACACAATATTTATAAATTATTGAATTCTTAGTCAATTGATTCTTAATAATAACTTAAAACAAACAGTTTGTTTGGCTTTTAAATTATTTTAAGAAAAATATTACATAGTACAAAATCATGAGTAGATAAGCTTATTCTTAAAATTTTTTGACACTAAAAAGATGGTCATGATTTATGAAAAGGTTAAATTATAAGTCCAGTCATTAACTTTCATGTTTGTACCAATTTGGTTCATAATTTTTAAGAATTGTCATATAGATCACTCAATTAAAATATTACGAGTTTTCAAATTTGTAGCTAAAATGTTTCTAAACTTTGAAAAATATAATAAGTCTTTAAATTTTATTAAAAAAATTATTTGAAGTTTTAAATTTGCATATGATAAATTGCTATGATTAATCTTGAGCTTTTAATTTCATTTTTTTAGTATAATAGGGGTAGAGAGTTCGAATCGCAAATCTGTTGGTTCATAACACATACTATGTCATCTAAGTCATGTTCTCTTTATCAATTTTGTGTCTATCATTGAACTATTTTACATTTTTAAAATCTATCAAACCTATTAAACAATAATTGAAAATCTGACGTCAATTCTAGGTAAATTGATTTTTTAAAAGAGGTTGAATATAGCCAAATCTATTAAGTCGAGAGTCCTATTTTATATTTTTAAAATAATAAGACCTAATCAACACATAAAATAAAAGTTTTATCAACTTATTAAATACATTTTAAAATTTGAACACTTATTTATCACAAACGTGGAAAATTAGGGACTATTACGTAATTTAATCGTTTTCTTCCACTCAAGAGAGACTTTCGGCCCATTTAAGAGCCCAAATATCCAAAGCCCATCTGGCAAAGGAATCGTTTCCCGCCTTTTCCAATTCCCGCCATTTCCAGGTGCTAAAACTCCTACTGAACCGGAAAAACCCGACCGGCTTGGTCGGTTAGAAAGAAATCTGGACTTTAAAAGTGAAAAAACCGAATATTTTGGTTTGATTTGGTTTAATTTTCAGTTTAAAAAATTAATAAATCAAACCTAATTGAATCCAACTTGTATAAATATTAAACTAAAAAACATACTACTTATTAATAAAACAATGTCCTTTTCTCTAAAAGGAACTTTTATTTCACATTTAATTATTTGTCATTGCAAGATTCAAATACTAAAATATTAATTATGCTTTTCGTTGCAAGATTGCGTAATCTACAAGCCATCTGAAAGTGTTTTAAAAGAGAAATACATGATATAGAAATTAAGCAGATTCATTTAATTCAATAAATATAAAAATAAAAGATTTAGCATAAACAAACTACTAAACACAAATATATATTTTAGTTTAGAAAATGCAAACCTTCCTCACCTTCTCCTTTCTTTTCTATTTCTCAATGCTAGCTTGTATTGTACCATCGGTTAGTGATCTCGAGTGACGACACCGAACCAGCCGTTCGGTTCAAAATCTGAAGATCGGTTCGGTTATCTAGTGTTGAACCAACCAAGCCATGGGTCCATCCCGGTTCAGGCGGAACCCACGATTATTGGTTTAGTTTTCTATGGCGCGTTTTAGACTCCATCAATTCACAGCTTCAGTGGCAAAAATCAGTAGAGACTGCCATGGAACCCCATCGTTCTCAGAGAAAATCTTCCATCACAACCACTTCCACTACCACTCTTCCCATCTACCGCTCTGCTCCTCCTCTTGAAGTCAGGCTTGAAGATTTCGAGCTTTATGCCATAGATCGTCTTCGAGGTTCCACATTTCTCTCTGCCTCGCTTTTCTTTTTCTAATCTTATGCTCATCATCTTCTTAAATTTCGATTGCTGTTTATTGGGTTGGTGGAAATTTATGATTTTGAGCGATTTCGATGGAGTAAGATTTGCCTGATTATAGCATTGCTAAACGAAGCAATATAATTTTGGGGGTGGGGAAATGATGGGAGTTTGAATTGTTTTTGTTAGTTAGAGATTTGAATTGAGGGAGGTTGGTGGCTTTATATTTGGACGAATTGGTGGATATTCATGAGTTGATGTTATATGCCATAAGTGGTGTTATCTTCATCAAATGCTTTTCTAGAAGAATTCTGAACCGTAGTCTTTACCCGCCATCGTTGTCTGAGTGCAGTTCTTAAAGGGATTTCTGATGGGTTATCCAGAGGAAAGAAATCTGAAGAAATGGAGAAACTGGTGATGTTTGATTTTTATTTTATTTTTATCACTTTTTAAACACTAGTATTTTTCCAACTCTTGTTTGTTTGTTTGTTTGTTTCTTTATATTGTTATTTTTACACTGTACAGGTTAGAGAATTGTTGAAAACCCATATGAAACATCCACAGGCATCTGAGGTTGTGAACAAGGATATTATATCTCACTTTGTTCTGCGCCTTGTATACTGCAGAACGTAAGCTTACCCCCTTCTTCTTCTTCTTCTTCTTCTCTCTTTCTTTTGTTTTTTTTGGCTTAGCTTTTGTTTATCATTATTTTGGCTTGGTTTCAGGGAGGACTTGAGAAAATGGTTTCTTTCTATGGAAACTATGCTATTCCGACATCGTTTTCTTTCTGAAAGTCCTGAATCTCAGGTAGTTATTTTATCCATTCTTTAGTGCTCTCTTCATGCTCGTTCAATTGTCCAATTTAGCGATGGGCTATGGCTCAGTGTACATTTTTTTTTTCTTCATTTGCAGAAGCAGGTCTTTGCGGAGCTTGGTCTCTCATACAAAGCAATCAGTTATGCAGAATTTGAGGTAGTTTAGATATTTAAATTTCGTTGGCGATAATATCAAATATTTTATAGTCCCAAGCTATCACATTGATCAAAATGATACAACCTTCTTAGCTTGTGAAATGCGGTAGGCCTCTCCTTCTTGTTCATGAGTCTTCTTTCAAATAACTTCGACATTTTCCTTCTTTTAGGCTGTAAAGGACAAATTGGTTCAAGTTGCTCGGTTGATTGATCAGCCTGTACCAAGTGGTAAGAATCACAGGTTTCACTTTTAATCTTCAGTCCCGTTCAATTCATCTTGTGAGATAATTTTTGAGGGTATATTGAAAAACCTCTATGTATTAGCTTAAGATTTTGGGTTTAGTGGTTATGTACCTTAACCTAATAGATAAACATAACATATGTAGTTTTTAAAATAAGATTGCAAACCTCTATGTATTAGCTTAAGATTTTGGGTTTAGTGGTTATGTACCTTAACCTAATAGATAAACATAACATATGTAGTTTTAGTTTTTAAAATAAGATTGCAAACCACTCTACTTTTAGATAGATAAGAAATTTTGATGTTCTCTTGTAATATGTAATATGTAGGAGTTAATTTGTAGTTTCTTTAGGTATTGTTTGATTAGTTTAAGTCTCAGATTTTCTTGGTTTTGTCCTCATTGTGCTGCATTGAAAGCAATAATTGATTATGGATAAATGGGAATGTTTTTTTTTTTAATCTTTCTTTTATAATTTGTGTTCTTTTGTAATCTTTTGTACTTTTTTGAGTTTGGTATCGTTTTATTATATGAATGAAAAATTTTGTTTTCTGTTTAATAATAATAATAAAAAAAAGAATTGACTGGGTAAATCAGCCAGTTGGATATTGTCCCACTCGATTCCCATCTTCCAATTCTGTCATTTTCATTTTTCACCCACATGTTTCTACTTCTTCCCTGTCTCCTGTGTCAAATGCTGTAGATTTAGTCGCATCTGTCAACTATATATGTACTTTTTATATCACTTTAGTAGCAAAACTTTTAATTATCTTACTAACTTAAATCATCGCTAAACTCAAAAGTTCAAGTTAATCATCAAGTTCTTTTTCTTTTTGGGTGGGCATCCTTGTATCTTTACAGTGTGTTTGCTATCATGGTTTTGTGGACTGTAAAGTGTGTAAGTTTATTTTCATGAGGATGCTTCCTTGTATTGTTGTCCTTACTTATGCTTATGTCCTATTTTCTGTTTTTGCAGGTGATGCTATATACTATAAGGTTTGTCTTCTGTTTAGTTAGGGATTTCTCCTAATATACATCGCGGCTGCTATCTCAATGTGATATTAAAATTATTTTATTTTAGTTCAGGAAGTGGACTGTAGGAATCGGTAATTCAGTTGATGTCCATATGAATTGTAGAGATGAAACTGTCCATCTTTAGATAATATTAAGATCCACTGTTTTCTCTGGGTCGAAAATTGATATCCGACACTAAATTTTGACCATTGTATCTATTGTAACTCAAGGAAAAAGAAAAGTTTTGTAGATAGATGGATTGTTTTCTTTAGTTCTGTGACTTCTGTCATCTGTTTGGAAAAAGGAAAAAGGCCCTGATGGATGGATTATTTTACCACTGATGACTACTTGAAAACGTTGGTGTCATTTGGATAGGATAACATACACATGCTATGACATGCATGCATTCATACATGGATGAATGGTGGATCCAATTTGGTAACACGACCCTTTTCCTAAGAAAAAGAAGTAATGGGACCCTTTTCTTGATCTATGAACTATGTAGATGGTTGCTCGCTTTGATTTTGTAGATCTGTATGGACTGTTAAATGTCCTATGGAAGTTTGAAGTCTTTGGATAGTCTATTTTTTTTGTTGAGAGGGAATGAGTGCACACTGCACACAATAAAGTTCCATGGAGCCTACAGAAGAATCTTCTTTGTTGTAGATGAGCCTGTTACGGAACTATGGGATCTTAATTCCTTCTGTTGCCTTTTATTGGAGTGCTGTCTCTAAATTTTTCTTAAATTGTTCTGTTTGCAATATTGCACCTGAATTTCTTGTATCCCATGTCTGGGTAAGTTGGATGTCTTTTGTTCCTGCTGATGTGGATGCTTGGTTTTTTGAACTTCCAAGTGATCGTGATTGAGTATTTTGTGTCCCTACAAAAAGAAGAAAAAAGAAATGAAAAGAAAATCCAGCTTGTTGAATGTTCTTCTTTTCTAATCTTTTTCCTACCTAATCTTATGAAGGTTCCATGGGAAGAAGTTTCAGGACTTGTGGCTGGCCGAAGAGTATTTCTCCATAAAGGATATGCATATATTGCTATTTATCAGGTTAATATTATGCTTACAAATACGTGTAGATATTTATTTTCATTTCATCAATGAACTTTTTTTCTTAAAAATAAATGCATATATATCCATATTCAATTTTCTATGCACTTACTTGGTCTTAAAATAGTTATTTCTAATTTCCTCCATATAATTCTTAGGTGGTTTCCCTTGTTGCAACACAATTCCGCAGCTACCTATCAAAGGCCCTAAGTCTGACAAACAGGTTGTTAAAGAGAGCTTGAATTGGATCACGTTAAATTAAAATTTCCATCAATTGCCAGCTCATAAATAATTGCAGCATTTATGAATGGAACACTTTTTCTTATTACAGAAAGATAAGAAAATAGGGATGGACGACGTAGGATAATTTCATTTTCTCAAAATTTTTATTTATATTATGAAACTTCGAAAGATCCAAGCAAGTACATGATGAAAATTTTATTTTTTAAATGTCTAAAAGCTAATAAATTTTGTTGCCAGGAAGTGGACATCTACGATAAGAGAACAAGAGAAAGATCGGTTGACCCCAGTGAGTATTATTCATAGTGAACCATGTGAAGTGTATTGTAAAGAACTATTTTATTTGTGGTGCTTGACGTATTTTAAATGCTGTATAGATAGTAGAAGCCCTTTGCACGAGCTACCTGGGTCCTGACTACTCACAGGTAGTTTATTTAATTAAAGTGGCTACTTTATCACATGATGTAATCTGATCTGGTTCTTTGTCGCTTAATATCTCTCCAGCCAAGAGAGTATGCTGATATATCAATAAAAGACCTTGACCAAATAGCTAAAAGTTCATTTCCTCTTTGCATGCGGCACCTATTTGAAAAGGTTAGAAGACTGGCCCTAAAACTTGGCCTAGTTAATCTGGAGTTACTCTCTCTCTCTCTCTCTCTCTCTCTCTTCCTTCCTGCTATTTCTTCTTGTTTTTGGTACATAATATTGAATATATTGATCAATTTTTATTTCTTTATTTTACTCACGCCCAGCTGAAAGAAGATCATCATTTGAAGCATGGAGGGAGGATGCAATTAGGTCTCTTTCTTAAGGTTGTACAATGTAGTTATTTACATTTTGAAGTACTTTTCACTTTTTCTTCTGTTTGGTATTATAATCACTAAAGGTTCGAGTGAATTGAATAATTATCTTTCATTCACTAAATATATATAAATAGACAAATGCTGAATTGTCTCGTCTTTCTAAATGAAGAGCTGAATTGCTCTTATAAATATGAAATTGTGCACATGTTCCTCTATCCCCTTTTATTGATCGGTTAAGATTTTCTTAATGAATGAATAATGATGATATCAGCTACTTTTGTTATCATTTGATACAAAACTAGCGTTCCTTTCTAGGAAAAGATATCAAAGCAGGAATATCACTTTTTGTACCTAAACTAAAAGCTACCGAGATTACAGAAAAGCTGTATTTCTAGGATCAAAACCATAGGAACACCCCAAAAAAAAAGTTATCGACTGGTTTGAAGGTTTAAGCAGTAAATGCTGTTTAATTTAGATGATCAATGATATTTGTATCGTGAGGAGAATCAACCATTATGAATAAATAATATGTAGTTGATTGAAGTATGGTTGGTATTGTTGATAGAAGTATTTATGTGCAACGCTCCTCTTATTATTGGTATGAAGCCTTTCAATCTTCACTCTTCAACTCTTCACATGCAGGGTGTTGGCTTGAAGCTTGATGATGCCCTGGCTTTCTGGAGAGCTGAGTTCTCCCAGAGAGTAAGCATAACATTACTCTTTTAAGTGTTCTGCAATGGAATAAACATCCGTAAATACGGCAGTACAGGAGCATGATGGTTTTTCTTTTTCTCCTTTACTTGTTCAAAGATGAATATTAAATATTTTCTTTGTTTTTTTCCTTGATAAGCTATATATTGGAACATGATGACCAGTCATGATTGTTTATTTATTTATTTTTATCAATTGTGTTTCTTTTCGTTAAAGTTATAATTATGTTGCACTTCAATTATATAAGAAGTAAATTTATATCCTAATTTTCTTTCATAAATATCTATTGATACAAGATTTCAAAGTTTCTTCATAGGAGTTTACATGAATACTCTCAACTAAAATTAATTATAATTGGACTATGATTACAAAATAAGTTAGATTAAGAGCACTGGGAGGTGCAATAGGACTTAGTCAGCTTTTCTTGTCACTTAATATTATACTTTATTTCTTCTTAGCCCTGTCCTCACTGATCATATTCACACTCATTCGTAGCTATTGCTTTATCCTTATATTGTAGGTTGGTGCCGAGAGGTTTGACAAAGAATATGCATACGGTATCAGGCATAATTATGGAAAAGAAGGCAAGAGAGTGGTAAGAGACAACCTTTGAAAAGTCTTTAAGAGGCAGACTTGTTTTTGAAACAGGAAAATATTAAGATGCAGAATTAGTAGGGTCTACATATATAAATTTTTGTTTTAGAAAACTTCAAATATTTTTGTATCTTTTTTGACATTTTTAATGACCTGTTTCTCTAGGACATTATTCAATTATTTCCTCTTGTTATGTTTGATTTGGTCTCTCTTGATTTATATAATTTTGGGTTCTCTCTTGATTTGTATCTATAATTCATCCATCTTTCTCTTCTACTTTATTTGACTTCCATTTCTTATCTATGCCTCACATCAGATCTATTATGTTGTTTGCATGACCTAAGCTTGTCAAAATATTTACTAGTAATGCAGTATGATAATAACAGATGTCAGATTTAAGTTTTTAATATAATCTCTTCCATTAATGTTCCCCTATTTTGCCTTTTTGTGGATTAAAAATTCTGACAGAAAGTTGTCCACATACATAACTATGTACTTCAGTACTGTGATTTATTTATATCATCGTCCGATTATGTTATTTTTGCTTTTGTATGTTGGAAGAGCCATTGAGGAACCTCCTGCGTACAGGCAATTTCTATATAGAATTATGATCTATTTCCTATCTTTACTAGGATTATTCGCCTTATTCCTGTCAAAAAATAATCTCATCATCACCTAGTGTTGGAGATCATCATGGATGTCCCTATAGACATTTCAGGTACGCTTCTTGAAACAATTTGCTGATATCTTGAATTTTAGGCTGAAGAGATTTAACCAATATATTTGTATATATGTTGCACAGAAAGGAACCCGTGTTTTGTATTCACAAGTTGTTTTTATGATAAATTAATAGACCTTTAATTTGAAATAGTAGAAGATCACGAATAGAGGTTTAGAGCAACAACAAGGCCTGTCAGGAAACTAAGTTAATTAGGCATGCTAAAGGTAGTTTGGGATTTTGGTGCATGATTCTATTAGTAAGGATTATACTAGAAGCAGTGTTTTAAAAGCCCTCCTGGGCATGCACTTAGACGCTAGGCGTAGGTCTTGCACCTCACCTTGAAAAGGTGAGGCTCACAATATAAGGCGTGCATCTTTTGTGAAGTCCCAAGGCTTGAGCCTTGAGCCTTGGGGCTTTTTTCATTATTTTTCAAAATTGAGCCTTGGGGCTTTTTGTATTATTTTTCAAAATTAGTAGCAATTAGGATTTTTTCTTCTTTATTAACTAAAAAAATCAATTTTACTAACGCTAAATGCATTTTTTTTCACTTAAACCACTTTTTCTTTATTATGTAGTACTTTTATATATCACCTCACAAAAAAATGTCCACGCTTTTTTTGCACATTGTGCTTAATCCCAAGAATACTATTGCACTTTATTGTGCCTTAAGTTTTAAAAAACACAAGTCAGAGGCACATGCAGAGAAGGAAGAAAAAAATATCGAGTAGGTAGGAAGAGAGGGTTAATTTTCATGCTAATTATGTAGGAGTTTTGTAGGCTTGAACATTCCTAATTAGTTCTTTTCAACTTGTAGCCCACCTTGAGCTAGTTTTTATCTCAAGGAAGCACTAAGAAAAGGTAGCAAGGTTTCAGGTCTAACATCTTGATAATAAGTAAAACCAGATATCCAGTGATATGGCAGGATAGAAAGTATAGAATTTAAGTTATAGAATTTAAGTTGGTAATTAAGTCGCTCCAAATGAATGTGCATTAATTAACTGTGGCTGTGTTGAAAAAGCTAGCTATCTTTTAGTGAGGGATGGTGTCAATACAAACGATTCAATGATGCAAGAGCAAGTAAATCTTCATGTATCTACTGTCTGGATGATGTTTTTGCCATTTTCTGCTTCACTTTGTTTCATTATTCTTGATTATCAGTTTCTTAATTACAACGTAGAAGTTACACTACTTTCAGATTTGTTTTTCTCATTGTTTGACATATCAATTTCTTTAACAGTGAAGATAACTTAAAAGCAGCTCTTGGTAAAATGGGAGTAAATAACCGGACAATGGACGAGATAATGGACAAAGTGCAAAATAGACACTACCAGGTTCTCAATTTACTGCCTTTTAATTTTTATGTTATGTCAGTTGGGAATAATGTTAATAGTTGTCTCATGTATCTTTAGTTGGCATGTACCTTGACATTTGAATCGATCTATGGCTCGTCGTGTGATGCTGGGATTAATCATCCAAACCAGTACTTCATTGATAGTCAAAAGGTCCTGCAATCTAAGGTAGAACATTGTCCTCTACAAGTGCTTTAGTTTTCCTATTGTGGATAATATTCTGTGACCGTGCCTTGATGAGTTCTTCACATCTTAGCCTTGTTTAGTTGGTAGTATTATTGGTGCACATACCAAAGCCTACCTACTGCAAATTCAACTACGCATGCTCCATTGTCGTGCTGCTCATGTAACTTCATCATGTTGTAATTTTGATGTTTTCTTCTTCTATTGACAGTGAATTTTGTTACCATATGCATCATATTGTCCTTGTGAGTTTGACTTTTGTATGCAACTTAGGCTGACCGCATGATCCATTCTGAACTCAGTGGCTGCTGCCCTACTATGAGTTACTTATTTAGTTATTCAGGGAGATAACGTAGGTAAATTGAGGGTCATCAATATGTTCTCGAGTTGGCCACTTTGTCAAGAAATACCATTCTGTGAGATGTTCTCCCATCAAAGAATAAGTTCACTGCTTTTATTCTTACACAAATTAAAACCCAACAGCTAAAGTGTGTAACCAAGTTATATTATTTAGCTACCATGAACCAAAGTTAGGGCCTTATATCTTGTTTTAGGCAAAGTTGTCAACAAAGCATACAATTCAAAATTGAAACTTAAATAATACCTGCACTTGTTATCTGCAGAACAATTCAACAGCCTAGTAAAACACGTTCAAGCACCTCAATTGGGAACCTACTTGGGATTCTCCAGGTTTGTCCTTTTTGATACCTACTCATATTGTTTGGTATCAAATCACATTTCATGCAGCCTTTTTGTTCCACTGGGAAATTCTCTTACAAGGTGAATGGGTCAAACCAGGTGTTTTTCCCATCAAGATCTTTAACCTTAAAAATAGAATTGTAAATTTATACATGTAAAGTTCTCAACTGGATCCTAGATGTTCTTTTTCCTTCAAGGTGGTAGCTTGATGGATGTGGTTTTTGTTGCTCCAGATAGTTGTATTGTGGAAATCTTCAATATTTTATTTCATCATGCTCTTGTAATATTTGGAGCCTTCTACTCTAGTTCTTTGGTCCTTGTTTCATTTCTCTAGCAGTTTGTATCCTTCAACATTTTGTTTTGGTAAGGATTGCATAGACCCTTTCTAATTGTATGTGTCCATCTATATATATGACTTTAGCATATGTGAGGAGGATGAGGATTCAAACTTTTAACCTTTAGATGAAGCATACGATTTATTTGTTATTTTTTAAGCTGTGTTCAAGTTAACAAAATAGTAATATTTATGATTGCTAGTTATCACGGATTTTAGATCCATATGATAATAATTATTATTTTACCAATATGAACAAAATAGCAATGTTATAGCATGTTACTTGTTTGTGCTCGTATTTGTGTGAGTTAAGTATGGTGTTGTGATGTGTGTTGTTATGAGATGCATCTTGATGATCTATGATGTATCTTATGGGAATTTTCTCTCTTTCTTGGCTCCAACTTTGTGGTACCTGTTTACGTTTGAGTTGCTTTTGTTGTCTAAAAAGAGAACTATTTATTAATATGATGTTTGTCTTTTAAAATATAAGTACAAACTTTTACACCGTTCTAATTTACTTTGAAATTTATAATTCTCTTATTGCAATTTATTCCTAATTGTCTTTCAATATCTGTAACTAATATACTTTAGTTATGTAAACAATATTTAATTATAATTTCAACTCGATTATTAATAACAAAATTAAAATAGTACTAATTATATAGGGGCAATACAAAAATCTCCAATTTAAGAAACTTTTAACATTTAATATAATACAAATACTTAAAACCAAGATAATATTGGATAAAAGGAAATAACACCAAGATTATAATGAAAACGAACTAGAGTTGTACTTTTTCACATGAGATTAGGATGAGATGGGTTGAACTCGATTCATTAAGTCCATGGTCTTTTTAGCTTGTTGCCAACTTTACCCAAAGCCCTAGTTGTGTAATGTCTTTATGCTGATTGAAACCTTAGTTTAGTTCACCTTTGACCCGAGTTGCCTCGACTTTAATCTATTTTTACCTGAGTCCAAATTCACTCCTAACAAAACTAGTTAGGAAATTATTACAGATGCCAAACTGTGCATTATTGAAATGTACTTTTTTTAAGGTGAGATATTTAAAGCCTCCTACTCTATTATCAAAATGTATTATCCTGAAATAAATTGATAAAGTAAGTTCTTAAACTTGTAGTTTTAAAGTTTCGACTGTCGAGTAACTTAGAAGAACTATGTTTTTAGGAGTTTCATCTAAAACTTTGTGAATCTGAACGAACATAATTTAATCAGTTTTTGGTAATTAATAATGGTTCAATTAAAATTTTAAAACTAGCACATAAACATTATTTCCCCCAACCCTTGAATAATGGTAAAAGAATGGTTGAACATAAATTATCTAAGTGATAAGTCATAAAAAATAAAGGTACATTTTGTTGATATAGATAGTAGTTATCAATTCTTTTAAGTATTTTTATTTTTAAAATCTTACTCATTCAGATGTGATTTTGGTTTATTCATGTATACCACTCATCAAATGTGATCTTCACTTATTCATGTGCTCATCTTAAACTAGAACGTTTTGTTCGAAACTCATTTCTATCTATAATTTGTTATGATTTTAAATTATTGTGTGAAGTCCAACACTTCATTTAGTGAGATCTTTTAAAATTAAATTTAGTATTCAAGCTAAACCTTGGAGAGCAATTATTGTAGTATGGACAATTTATTGTACTTCCCTTATTGTTGAATCACATTAATGTTTCAATAGATGGTAGGTGTTTTTTATCCGTACCATATTATAAACCGTCACAAGTTGGTGACGTCATAATTAATGTTTATTTTGTTTGTTATTGTTGCAATCACTTATAAAATTGTTGGAGGGTGTGTGAATAATCTCACCCATAGATTAAAATATTGATGTTGGTATCGATATTAAGATTTCTAGGACGATCATTCAAACCGTGTAAATTGAATAGATTAGGAAATTGAATCAAAACTGAATTAATGTGATTTGGTTCAATTTAATATAATTTTCAAATCGATTTTAGCGGTCCGGTACGATTTCAAAATTGAAAATCGAAATGAAATCAAACAGAACCGAACTTCTTTACTTTACACTTGTCACTGCCCACACTCCCTTTCCCCTTTTCTTCAAATCCCAATCATCTCTCACTCCCTCCGCCCAACCAAGGAATGTCAGCCGTCAGATTGGAGATCGTCGGAGTCCTCCCCTCCTCCGTCAGTTTGTCTCCATCCAGCCAAGGAACACTTAGCGTTTTCATATGAGTTTCGATCGTCTCTCACTCTTTTGTTGAGTATTGACGGTATAAAAAGACTTACTGAGCTCAAATTTCTCAAATTTCAGCCAGGAATAGAAGACTAATTTCTCAAATTTCAGTTTGCTAAGCTTGATATCAATGAGCTTGACCGCAAAAATATGAAAAAAAAACATTCATTTTTATAATCCATTGTGTCTTCTTTGAAATAATTTTGCTTCACTCACCTTCATTCTTTTTCATCTTTCTACTTTTACTTTAAGAAAGGAAGAGAGAGGCGTCTTCCCTCTGCTTTTACTTTAGAAAAGAAAGAGAGAGACTTCAATTTGTTGCATGTTTTAGAGAAAACCCAAATTTGGTAAAACTCTTTTAATGTGATTATAATGATGATTGATGTGCTATTTTTAGTATGGCAATCATAGTGTGGGCATTTTAATTTTCATATTTAGAAAATATGAAAAAAAATACAAATAAAGCAGAATCGTGAAACCAAATCCACCGCACCGAAATTATGCGATTCGATTTGGTTCTATTTGAAAAGAACAAGTGGTTAGGTTCAATTTTATATAATAAATTTTTTAAAATTTGTTCAAACCGAACCGAATTAAACCGTGAATATCTTTAGAGATTTCAATATTACGGACACATATCGATAATATCGATATCGACAAATATTCATGTTAGTCACAAATAAAATTTATTCAAACTAAGTCACAAGTATTGTTATTAGTATTTATATTCATATTTCACTAAATAGATAATATTTTTTCTTTATGTTTAACAAGTATTTATAAAAGACGTTAGAGATATTAATAGATATTTAATATCCATATCGAACTCTTCGATTTATGGATATACTAATAAATATATTGACATGTCAACGAATATTTTCATCTTTGATCTTGCATTAGTTAAAAATAGCGAAGGTCATAAAAAAAATCAGGCAATAGATAAGAGTTGTTCAAAAATATGAATGTAACACCTTCACTCGTATGAAGCCCATGAAATTTGTTAATTGAAAGCTTAAAGTTATTCATTTAGGCCCTGTTTGGTAATCATTTGATTTTTTATTTTTGTTTTTAAAAATTATTTCATCCACATTTTTTTTACAATAATTTGCATCTTTTTTAAATACATAACCAAATTCCAAAAACAAAAACAATTTTTTGAAAGTTACTTTTTTTAGTTCTTAAAATTCTGGCTTGACTTTTCAAACCATTGGTGAAAAATAGATAACAAAGGGAGAAATTTGGAGGTGAAAATAGTGTCAATAGGCTTAATTTTTAAAAATAAAAATAAAAAATAAAATGATTACCAAATGAGACCTTCATTTTCTTTTGAGAATGTAATCATGCATTATTTTGTAGGGAGGACTAACTTCTTCACTAATGGAAGTCCAAGGCTTTTTTTTTTCTTATTTCTGGGTGGAATTTAACAGTAAATTTTGTGTGAGGTTGTTTAAATTGAAAATAAATAATATTATACTAGTGTAGAAATATCGAGAGATTAGTTGTTCTATTAAAAATGTATAGTATTGTGAATATTATAATAATAAATAGATGCCCATTGCTTAGTATCCCAAAGCCATGTGTCACCCTTCATATTGTCCATGTACCTTGTAATTATTCATGCTTGGTGTTTATGTAAATCCACATCCAACTTGCCACTTTACATTTGATGGATCATAAAATCACACATGTATTAGTGAGAACACTTCAAAATTTCACTAATTTACATATTATCCAATTTTATAATTATAGTTATTTTATGTTTTTAGTTATTTTATTTTATACTAGTTTTATATATTTAATATTATTATATAAATATATTATTATATTATATTTTCTCCATATTTGTGTTCCCATTATGCTCCAATTTCACAACACATTATCAATACGAGCTCCTATCGTTTTTTCCCTCTTTACTATAATTAATAAATTTAATATTATTTTACATATTCAATATTTATTAAATTTTTAACATAAGTACAATATTTTATGATAATGCTGCCATGATAAATCTCACAAAATTAGAATTTGTCGCCTTTGATATTAATGACAATAATTATTGGGATTAGTGTCCTAATACTCCCGGTAGTCTAGTAGTTTGTAACATATTGTTATTAATAAAATAAATGTTATTTTATAAGCATTTACTCAAATCCAATAAACTAAGATCCGTGATTATTTCATGTAACTTAAGCATGTATGTGGAGATATACAAGTGGATCATACTTAAGTAATAACCTAAATGGTCTGTAGTAGATGGATAAAGGAGGGATACCTTATCTTGATGACACTACGGATACGATCCGCTTTGTAGATGTTACAAGTGTTGTAAAGTGCTACAAATGGTCTGGTCCTGACCATTCATGTGGAGACATGCAAGCAGAGGTATCTTATACAAAAAGTTTGTATAAGACCGGACTACGAAATGATTAGTCTCTTTATATAACAACGTTGATAATTGAGACTTACATTTCACTAAAATGATAATAGGTGACATGACCTTAATCCTGAATGAGTTGGAAAATCCTGTCTATAAGGGCGGTCCTTTGATTTGTATGGGTGAGAGTGGCTAGATTGCCAACTCAACAAGTTTACCATTTGGAGATTCGTCTGATTAGGGAGCTGGGAACTTAGTTACACAAGACGAAATTCACTCATTCCTTGAAGCAGGGGTAAGTAGATAAATTGCTCCCTTAAAGGCTTATTTCGAGTCTTGAACATAGTGACCACACCCTCTCTTGGCCCGAGAGGACTTAGTCATAATAGGACTATGACTTATTATTCATTAGAGGAATCAGTGGTACTTAAGGAGTTAGATGTAACTACACGGGGCAAAACGGTGAATTGGCTCAGTTGTACTTATGAGCGATTTGTGAAGGGTCATCGCACTATTGATTGGTCATATGGATACAGAAATATATTTGTAGTGCGAAGAGTGCAGCTGTCGGTCTTTAGTGGGGTGACCAACAGTTAATGGATGGTGGATCTCGTGATTAAAGAGTTTAATTAGTTATTCACGTACCGTTGGAGCTTCAAGCTACAGGTCTATGAGGTCCCCTTGATAACTTAATGGGTTCAAGTTGAGAATCAGATTTTGGGTTAATTTGAAATGTTCAAATTAACAAGAGAAAACTCAATTATATGTGATATAATTGATATGATGTAGTTGATACATTATCATTGGAGGAATCAATATAAATATGATTTATACTATATACCATAAAATAGAAAAAGAACTATGGTTTATATGTTTCATATGAAGAAATATTAAAACTATGAGTTATAAATATAATATGATAAGTTGGTTATTATGTTTATTTATAACATATTAATTATATGACAATTAATTATTCTTTTTCTCTAATAGCCGAATTGAGTGGGAGGTTATTGAAGTTTTATGGTAACTGTGAGATAAAAGGAAAATTGTTTTCCAAGTCAAGATGATGATTCATTATTGCATCGTTTCACAAAATGAAACTATCGTGTAAAAGTGTTTTACAAAACGATAGTGTCTCACAACCTATACAATCAGGAGTTACGAGTTTACCATACGATAGTTACTCGGATCGAGTAGTAAAGTCTATACGATAGACTTCGTCTTTCTAAACGATCGAGTATCTAGTTAATGCGATAGGCTTCATCTCCCACTTACTTGATCTTCCACCTCCTGCTTTCCTCAATTCAAAATCATACAGAGCCCACAACTTCTGGATTCTCACACCGAGAATACCAAGGTAACACTTATGGTGGTGTTCCTGTTCAGTTCGAGGATTGAGTTGGACTCATTAGTGATCAAGGATTCACCAGTTCGTGTTGTTAGCTTTTCTGTTTGTTGAGATCGTGTTCTGATCGAGTTGCTGAACGATCGAGAGATACTTAAAGAAAGGTTCTTCAAAGGTTTGCATACTCTATCCCTTGTTTGTTTTTTTAAGAAGCATGCTTGTAATTTACTATTTATGCATAATCGTTTTTGTTTAGATTGTAATTATTTGTGTTCATTCTCAATTGGTATCAATTGTACTTACAAGCATGCTTCTTAAAAGAAATACCAGGAGAATTAGGACACCAATCCCATCAATCTCCCATTTGTCCTAATGACTCAGAAGACTAATGTACAATACAGAAACAATACAATATACAATAAACTAGGGCATACTTTATACTCTAGTATCATCTCCCACTTGCTCTAGACAAGGTGCCGCATGTTCTGTAGACTTAGACTCTCCAGATGACCCTTGAACACTTGAGCTGTGAGAGCCTTTGTAAACGAATTGGCAACATTGTGCTCCGACGTGGTCTTTGTGACTATCACATCACCGCGATGCACAATCTCCCTGATCAAATGATACTTCCGTTCTATGTGCTTGCCTCTTTGGTGACTCTGAGGTTCCTTAGAATGTGCCACAACCCCGCTATTATCACAATAGAGAGTGATCGACAAAGACATATTTGGAACAACTTCCAAATTGGTAAGGAACTTCCTAAGCCAAACAGCCTCTTTAGTAGCTTCACAAGCGGTTATGTATTCGGCTTCTATATTGGAGTCCGCGATGTATCCTTGCTTGATGCTTCGCCAAACTACAACCCTTCCATTCAAAGTGAATAGTGACCTTGATGTCGATTTTCGAGAATCTCTATCAATCTGAAAGTCAGAGTTTGTGTATCTTGTAAGAATCAAATTCTTATCTCCATACATGAGCATATAGTCCATCGTTTTTCTAAGATACTTGAGGATCGTTTTGACCGCCGTCCAGTGATCGAATCCTGGATTGGATTGATATCGACTGACAATCCCTACTGCATAGCAAATGTCAAGTCTAGTATATAAAATTGCATACATAAGACTACCAATAACTGATGCATAGGGAATCCATCTCATTTCCTCAACCTGTTGAGGTGGTTTAGGACACTGTTCCTTAGACAAAACAATTTCATGTTTGAAAGGTAATAAACCTTTCTTGGAATTCTGTATCGAGTATTTGATCAACATCTTGTCAATGTACGATGCCTGAGACAAGGCAAACCTTTTGTTCTTACGATTTCGAATGATTTGGATCCCTGGAACAAACTGTGCCTTTCCTAAATCTTTCATTTGGATTTGGGCGGCTAGCCATTTCTTAATGTTAATCACAAAACCTACATCATTCCCAATGAGTAGGATATCATCCATATACAGCACAAGGAAAGCTACTGAGCTGTTGATGATTTTCTTGTAAACATAAGGCTCATCAACATTCTGATCAAAGCCAAATGATTTGATCGCACTATTAAATTGAATGTTCCAATATCTAGATGCTTGTTTCAGTCCATAAATGGACCTATTAAGGTTGCAAACCTTTTGCTCTTGATCTGGAACAATGAACCCTTTTGGTTGAACCATGTAGATGGTCTTTTCAAGATTACCATTCAAAAATGTAGTATTGACGTCTGTTTTTCGTATCTCATAATCATAAAATGTGGCTATGGACAAGAGAATTTTGATAGAATTCAACATGACAACATGTGAGAAAGTTTCCTCATAGTCTACTTCCTCGACTTGGGTATAACCCTTCGCCACAAGTCTAGCCTTAAAAGTTTGCACCTTTCCATCTACACCTCTTTTTCTCTTATAGATCCACTTACACCCTATAGGTTTTACCCCATTAGGCTGATCCACAAGTTCTTAGACAGAATTGAAGTACATAGACTCCATTTTCTGATTCATGGCTTTAATCCACTCATCTTTGTCAACATCCTCCATTGCTTGCTTATAAGACAATGGATCCTCAACTCCATCATCAGATATGATGTTTTGGACTTCAGTCAAACCCATGTAGTGATCTGATGGGTTCCCAACTCTTTCATTAAGTCGATCTAGTGGGTTCCCAACCCTCCCACTACGTCGAGGCAATCTCAACTCTTGAGATGGTTGACTAGATGAATCGACATAAAAAACTCTTATTGATCTATCAGTCTGTTAAACAACTCTTGTTGAACTCTCAGTATTCTCATTAGAAATCTCATATTAGAAATCTCATTTAAAACAAGCTTACTTTGTGGCTTATGATCCCATATGTGGTCTTGTTCCAAGAAGATATCATTTATCGATACAAACACCTTGTTCTCACTTAGATCATAGAAGTATCTACCCCTCGTTTCTTTGGGGTAGCCTACAAATAGGTAACCTTTTGAACGAGGTTCCAACTTTTTAGGGTTAGCCACAAGTACGTGGGCCAGACATTTCCAAATCCTAAAGTGGCGTAAACTATCTTTATGACCTCTTCTTAACTCAAAAAGTGTTTCAGAAACATTTTTTGAAGGAATATTGTTCAAAATATAAACTGCAGTCTCCACTACAAATCCCCAAAACGAGTCTGGAAGTTGAGCATAACTCATCATAGACCGAACTATGTCCAACAGGGTTCTGTTTCTCCTTTCTGATACACCATTCTGTGGTGGTGTACTTAGGGCTGAGAATTGGGACGTGATTCCATATGCTATCATATAGTTTTGGAATTCTAAGTTTGTATACTCTCCATCACGATTAGATCGTAGCGTTTTTATCTTCTTACCTAACAAATTTTCAACTTCAGCCTTATACTCCTTGAACTTTTCAAAAGCGTCAAACTTATGTTGTATTAGGTATAGATACTCATATCTTGAATAATTATCTATGAAAGAGATGAAATATTCATAACCACCTCGAGTTCTAACACTCATCGAATCACAGAGGTTTGAATGTATAAGCTCCAAGGTTTTCTTGACTCTATAACCTTTTCCAGTAAAAGGTCGTTTAGTCATCTTGCCTTCAAGGCATGATTCACATATCAGCAAAGATTTTTCTTCTAAACCATTTAGAAGTCCACATTTCACCAACTTCTTAATCCTATTGAGATTGATGTGACCTAACCTTAGATGCCAAAGATGAGCGTTTTCCTTAGAAAACACCCTTGGTCTTTTTATAGTTGTTGCTATTTTGACAGTATTAAGCAAGGCTTTTATGAGTAACGACCTTAGTACATACAAGTTATTTTCCATTAAATCAAAACCAAACTCCATACCATTCTTAAAAATAAACACTTTATTCTTAGGAAAGGAGATGGAATAACCTTGTTCAATCAGACAAGAAACTGAAATTAAGTTTCCTTGATATGAGGAACTACATAAACATTATCCAGTAACAAATAACGTTTCTTGTCCAAAAATAACTTTAGCTTGCCTATAGCAACAGCTGAAACAACCTCACCAGTATCGACTTGAAGATTTAACTCTCTAGCTTCCAACGTTTTTCAAGAACTAAATCCTTGATAGGAAGAACTTACGTGGTTAGTAGCACCTGAATCAAGTATCCAGGTAGAATCATCATTCTCTACCAAACACGTTTCCAAGATAAATAAATCACATTTATCGTCTTTAGACTTCTTCCTCTTTTGGAGATTAGTGGGATCAGCATCAGAACCTATATAAGCTCCAAGTTCCATTTCAGAGAACAATTCTCCTCGATGAACTTCATCAGAGTCAGCAACAATTGCTTTCTCTTTTAGTCCCTTGACATTCAAGAAAGACTGGAGATTATTTTTGGAACTGTTATTACTGGTTTCTTTGTTATCAATCCCATTTTGCTCAAAAAGTGAGAACTGGCATTCAAACAATTCTTGTTATGAGTTCATGATCTCACATGTAATGATCATGTTCTCAACTCTTTTGGCCAATGCATCAGGTATGCTAGCCAAAATGTGAAGTCGGGCCAACGAATTAGCCTTCATTCACACCTTATATGCATTACAAACATTTCATGGTGCATCAGGGGTGAAGACTTGAGGACACTCCTCAACCATGACAAACTTGAGATCGTTTACCACGAAATACGTTTTAATAGACTCTTTCCAGTGTATGTAATCGGTCAAATTAGAAAAGGAAACTAACGAAAATTGTACAGTGACATGTTGCTGGAAAAACAAACACATTGATCTACGTTAGATTTTAGCAAATACTCTTTGAAACAAATCCAATATGGTTTAGCAAAATCTAAATGAACCTCGTGTGACATCTAGTTTTACAATGATGCTTCAATGGTTTAGGACAAAAGCCATCAAAGGGTAGTTAATTTATCCCTCCTCTGAATTGAGATACTCTTAACCAATCATTACATCAAAACGACTCTTGTTCCTATAACGATTAACCATCATTGATTTGATAAAAAAATCATTAACTTGCTCGACAATTTTTCGTAAGTGTGACCCTTTATTTTAGATCCTAGAGTTTCGCCCCAAGCAGTCAATCTGAAGGGAAAAAATCCAATTAGGGAAAAAACTAAAGCGAGCTATCCATTTATGGAGTTCACTTTGATATTGACCAACACAAACCATCCGAAGGGGGACACTCCTAGGCGCCATGAGGCCGTGCAAGAAGATCTCACTGTGCAAACAATTGAAGGAGACTGCATAACATGTTAACACACATCCTTCACCCACTTACTATAAATACTCTCTCTGTTCACCTTGATATTGACCCATGCAAACACCATCCGAAGGGGGATGCTCCCAGGGCACCAGAGGCCAAGAATGAATCTCACGGTGTGAATATTCAGGGAGAAATGTAAGTGGAATTGACATATCATTTATATCTTTTCCTCCCAGTGAGTATTTTAAAACCTAAGGTTTAGTTTACTTTGAAAAAATACGGCTAATTATTTTAACTAAGTGACTGTTTAGGTGTGCCCAAAAGTAACTCTTACTTTGGAAAGTTAAACAACTTTTGATCATAATCTATTAAATACTTTAACCAACTCTTTGATCAACTGTTGCATGCTTGCAGCAAATCTATCTAATTCACCTTTCCAGGTAGGTTTCCAGGTAGGGGTGTGCTGTTTCCGTTAGCTTTATTCTTCAGGATTTGAGGCTAATTATCCCAGTTCATTAACTTTTTTCTAATGTACATGAGATGTATGTTTGTTTATATGCCATAATATATGACATATAGATTTAAAATCCACCTTATCAATAATTATTTGTCATCGGTACTTGATGCCAGAATCCACTTGGATGCTATGAATCTTGGGGAGACTATTAAAGAAGAAAATACGACATCCAGTCAGGACAAAGTAAAAACTATGATTTTCCTTCGCCATCATATCCATGAGGGATTGAAAATGGGGTATTTTACAATAAAAGATCCCCGTGTCTTGTGAAAAAATTTGAAAGAGAGATATGATCATCAAAAAAAGTTATTCTTCCTAAAGCTTGTTATGAGTGGATGCACTTGAGGCTACAAGATTTCAAATTAGTAAGTGATTACAACTCTGCATTATTTAAAATCAATTCAAAATTGTTGTTATGTGGAGAAAAAAATTATTGATTCTGATATATTAGAAAAGACATTTTATACATTTCATGTCTCGAATATGCTCCTGCAACAACAATATTGAGAGAGAGGTTTTAAATAGTCTTCTGAGTTAATTTCATGTCTTCTCGTGGCTGAATAAAATAACGAGTTATTGATAAAAATATCATGAATCTCGACCAACCAGAATGACACCATTCCCTGAAGTGAATGCTGTGAATTTTAATAATAATCATGGTCGAGGTTGTGACCGTGGCAGAGGAAGAAATAATTATTATTTTCATGGTGGTTGTTTTAATCATTCAAATTTCAAAAGAACCACACAAAATGATGATCACAAAGGAAAAACTCCACAAGATAAGAGCTCAAAAAGTGTTGAAAATAAATGCTTCTAATGCGGAATGACTGGGCATTGGTCACATACTTGCCGTACGTTAAAACACTTAGTTGACCTCTATCAAACCTCCCTGAAGGAAAAGAGAAGAATGTGGAAGCAAATTTTGCATACCAGGATAGTGATATATTTGATCCATCTCATATGACAAATTTGGATGTGGCAGACTTCTTTGAATCTCCTGAAGAGAAGATTGATACAGTTGATGGAACATCAAGTGTTTCTTTTGATTTGAGAATATCTGGACTTAATGTTATTATTTTCTCTTACCTATCTTCAAATTTTTTTTGGGTAACTTTTGTATATTTTAAATGTTGTTTTTCTTATTGTAGTTATTTTCTTTTAATGAAGAAACATGGATCATTTTCATATGTTAGGTGATTAAAAAATGAGCAAAGAAGATCTATGTCTGACAGTCAGTTCAACTACACACACAATATTTATAAATAAAAAACAATTTTCCAAATTGACAATGCTGAAAAGAAGTAAATACAATATCAGGTTCTGTAAACTCGATCGAAGGTTTTGGAAAAGCAAATATTATTTTTCGTAGAGGAACAAAATTTACAATTGACAATGCATTGTTCTCTAATCAATCAAAGAGAAATCTTCTAAGTTTTAAAGATATACGTTGCAAAATGGTTATCATATTAAGACTGATAGTAAGAACAGTGTGGAATATCCATATATCATATCCACCGTCTCAAATGAAAATGGTATATTAGAAGAATTGCCTGCTTTATCTTTTGAATTGTATTATGCTCATATACGAGTAATTGAAACATATGCAACAATGAACTTGAAGTTCATGAATCCAGACATAGTTACAATTTGGCATGACCGATTGGGTCATCCATCTATAATGATGAGGAGAATTATTGAGAATTCAAATGGACACCCATTGAAGAACCTGAAGATTCTTCAATCTAATGAATTATCATGTGATGCTTGCTCTCAAGGAAAATTGATATTTAGACCATCACCAACTAAAGTGGGGACTGAATCACCTGTATTTTTAGAACGAATTCATGGTGATATATGTGGACCCATTAACCCACTAAGTGGACCATTTAGATATTTTATGATATTAATAGATGCGCTTAGCAGATGGTCACAAGTGTGCTTATTATCAAGTTGAAATCTTACATTTGCAAGATTACTTGCTCAAATAATTAAGTTAAGAGCACAATTTCCTGATTATACAATTAAGACCATTTGTCTTGATAATGCTGGTGAATTTACATCCCAAGCCTTTGATAATTATTGTATGTCATTTAGGATAAGTGTTGAACATCCTGTAGGTCATATTCATACATAAAATGGTTTAGCAGAATCATTTATAAAATGTTTGCAATTAATTGCAAGATCATTACTTATGGGAGCTAAGTTTTCTTTATCTGTATGGGGACATGCTATTTTTCATGCAACGTCACTTGTACGCATTAGGCCAGTAGCTTATTATAAGTACTCGCCATTACAATTAGCTTATGGCCATGAGCCAAATATTTCCCATCTGAGAATTTTTGGGTGTGCAGTATATGTTCCAATTGCTCCACCATAAAACACTAAGATGGATCCTCAAAGAAGTTAGGAATATATGCTGGATATGATTCTCCATCAATTATTAAATATCTTGAACCCCTGAGGATGATGTATTTACTGCACGATTTGCTGATTGTCATTTTAATGAGACAAACTTTTCAACATTAGGGAGAGGAATTATGAAGTTGGAAAAAGAAATTACATGGAATGCATCGTTATTGTCTCATTTAGATCCTCATACAGATCAATATGAACTTGAAGTCTAGAAAATAATTCATTTGTAAAATATAGCAAATCAATTACCAGATGCATTTATAGATGCAAAAAAGTAACTAAGTCACATATACCAACTGCAAATGTTCCATAAAAAATTGATATCCCAACACAAGTTGTCACTAATGAGTCTGGAACACGTTAGAAGCGTGGTAGACCAGTGGGTTCCAAAGATAAAAATTCTCAAAAAGGAAAAATAATTAATAGTGAAAAAGACTTGGTTGAGGATGTAAATATCCATGAAGAAATCCTCGACATGACTAGCGAGGAAGGTGAAATACCTAAAAATAATAATGAGATTTCAATAAACTAAGTCATGTCAGGAAAAAGATGAAATCGTACTAATGTAATTATTGACAACATTTTTGCATATAATATTGCTCTTGATATTATATTTGAAAATGAGGATCCTGACCCAAAATTTGTTGAAGAATGTCGACGTAGAGAATATTGGCTTTAGTGGAAAGAAACAATTGAGGCAGAATTAAACTCACTTTCAAAAAGTCAGGTTTTTGGACCAGTAGTCCGCATACCAAAAGGTGTTAAACCTGTGGGATACAAATAGATATTTATGAGGAAAAGAAATGAAAATAATGAGGTCACAAGATATAAAGCAAGACTAGTTGCACAAGGTTTTTCACAAAGACCTGGTATTGATTATAAGAAAACATATTCTCTAGTGGTGGATGCAATTACACTAAGATATTTAATTGGCTTGACTATGTATAAAAGTCTGGATATGCATCTTATGGATGTATCGCAACATATTTATATAGGATCTCTTGATAATGATATTTATATGAGAATCTCAGAAGGATTTAAGGTACCTGAAACATATACATCAAATTCTCGGGAATGATATTCAATAAAATTATAGAGATCACTATATGGATTGAAACAATCAGAACGGATGTGGCACAATCGCCTGAGTGGATATTTATTGAAAGAAGGATATCAAAATAATCCAATATGTCTGTATGTTTTTATAAGGAAATCACAATCAAAATTTGCTATTATAACTGTATATGTTGATGATTTGAATATAATTGGTACTCTTGAAGAGCTTTCAAAGGCAATAGAATATCTTAAGAAAGAATTTGAGATGAAAGATCTCGGAAAAACAAGATTTTGTCTTGGTTTGCAAATTGAACATTTAGCATATGAAATATTTATTCATCAATCAACTTATACAGGAAAATTTTTTAAAAGATTTTATATAGACAAAGCACATCCATTAAATATTCCAATGAAAGTCCATTTATCAGATATAAAGAAAGATATATTTCGATCTCGAGAAGATAATGAAGAACTTCTTAGTCCTGAAGTACCATATCTTAGTGCAATTGATGTACTTATATATCTTGCTAATAATACAAGATTAGATATTTAATTTTCAGTAAATTTATTAGCTAGATATAGTTCTTCTCTTACAAAAAGATAAACCATAACTCTTTTTCTATTCCATGGTCCTTTATGTAAATCTCATTTACATTAACACTCCACTTGATGTATCTCATACACCACATCGATCAATATCAAATATAATCGAAATACCTCTTATCAATTTGAACATTTCAAACCAACACCAAGAACTGATTCTTAACTTGAATCCATTGAGCTACCAAGGGGACCTTATGGACTTGTAGCTCGAAGCTCCAACGGTACGTGAATAACTAACTAAACTCTTTAATCACGAGATCCACCATCCTTAACTGCCAAACACTCCATTAAAGACCGACAACTCAACTCTCCTTACTACAGATATATTATGTGTCCATCTTAACCAATCGTCAGTGCAACAACCCTTCACAGATCGCTCGTAAGTATAGCTCAGCCAATAACCGTTATGCCTCTATAGTTATATCTAACTCCTTAAATACTATTGATTCCTCTAATGAACATAAGTCATAGTCCTAGTATGACCAAGCCCTCTCTTCCAAAGAGAAGCTGTGGCCATTATGTTCAAGCCCCGGAATCAGCTCTTAAGAAAGCAATCTATCTACTTCTGCTTCGGGGAAGGAGTGAATTCCATCTTGTGTAATTGAGTTCCCAGCTCCCAGATCAGACAAGTCCCTAAAAAGGTAGGCATGTTGAGTTGGCAATCTGGCTACTCTCACCCATACTAATCAAAGGACCACTCTCAAAGGCAGGAGTTCCCATAACACTCAGAATTGAGGTCATGTCACCAATGGTCATTTAAGTGAGATGTAAGTCTCCAGATCAATGGTGCTATATATAGAGACGAATCATCTCGTGGTCCAGTCTTATATAAACTCTTTGTATAGGACACCCCTGCTTGCATGTCTTCACATGAATGGTCAGGATCTATCATATGTAGTAGTTTACAACACTTGCAAACCTCTACAAAATGGGCCGTATCCGTAGTGTCACCAGTATCAGGTATCCCACCTTAATCCTTATACTACAGACGTATTTAGGTTATCATTTAAGGCATGATCCACTTTTATATCTTATATACACGCTTAAGTTTACATACGATAACCATGGAGCTTTGTTTATTGGATATGAGTAAATGCCAAAATGAAATAACTTTTATTTTATTCATAACAATGTGTATATTACAAATAACGAGACTCCGGGAGAATTAGAACACCAATCCCAACACCCCCCGCCACGCCTCGACCCCATTTCCAACCCTAGGGTGATGCATGTAAACATTCTCTTTTAGTGTACAATTCAAGAAGACATTATTGAAATCAATCTACCGTAGGACCCACCTATTTGTAACAGTAAGGAATAACACAATATGAATAGTTGCCGGTTTCACAACTGGATTTAACATTTCAAAAAAGTCCACACCAGGGCTTTGATGAAACTCTTTGGCAACTGAACTGACCCATCAAAATTTTGTTTCAATCGGAAAACCCATTTGCATCCTACCACACTAAGTTGAGGAGAAGGAGGAAGAAGTGACTAGGTTTGGGTTTGACAAAGTTCCCCAATTTCATCATCCATGGCATCACACCATAGGGGAAAGTTTAATGCCTTGCTAACCTTTGTGGGTTCATGAAGAGACAAATCGGATGTGCTAGATGACGTCCAACCTTTTGGATAGAAGATGCCTGCTTTGCCTAAGGTTATCATCGAATGACTATTAACGGTTGTTGGTGGAGGAAATTATGGGACAAAAACTGTAGGAACAGAAGGCACAGAACTAGAGCTTGAAAGAGGTGAAGAAGGTTTCAAAGGAAGGTGTATCGAGGAAGAAGGTGTAGAGCGCAGATCATGTATTGTAGGGCTAGGGTTGAGAGTAAAGTCAACAGGCTGAATGGGTGATGAGATGTGGTTGACTGAACTAGGCTCAATTGGGCTAGAATAATCAGACAAATCATTGAGTGAAGCAGACACTGGGCTAACAAAAGCTAGGCCATGATTAAAAGAAGGTAAAGTAGCCAAATCAGGTGATGAAGAGAGTCTGGGTCCAAACCATGTAAGAGTCGAGGAACCCACCTCTTGGGTCAAAGAGGGAGACAAATGGGCCGAATGTGTTTTAAAGCCTTCTTTGAAGGGGAATAACATTTCAAGATATATAACATGCCTGGAAATAACTATATTTCCGGATTCCATGAGACAATGGCTCCCTTTATGAATAAGAGACAACCCAAGAAAAATACAACATTTATCGTGAGGCCCAAATTTGTGAAGTTGATAAGGCCTACAGTTTTGATAGTAGGCACATCCAAACACTCAGAGAGCTGACACATCGATCTTCTTGTCAAGAAGAACTTCCATTGGCGACTGATTCTGGAGAATAACAGAAGGCAAACCATTAATAAGTAAAACAACTTGTTGAAAAGCATACCACTAATAACCAAGAGGCATGGATGCTTGAGTGAGTAGGGTAAGACCACATTCAACTATATGTTTGTGTTTTCTCTCTACACGCTCGTTCTGAGCTGAGGTATAGGGACATGACATTTGATATTGAATACCAAGCATATTACATATATGAATAATTGGTTTATATTCTCTTCATCCATCCATTTGAATAATGCGAATTGTCTTTTGAAATTGTGTATTGACCATGGCTTGAAACTGAGAGAAAGCATGAACCTATGGGGGTTGGTGCCCTAAATCTTGTAGGGTCATATAGTTTGTAATTGCAATATACAAACATTTTATTTATGTAATAAAATATGTGATGTTTTATTTCAAAATTAGTTCCATTAACCACAAACCAATAAACTAACATCCAAGGTTATATTGTAGTTTAAACACGTACGTAGAGACATACGAGTGGATCATGTTTAAGTGATAACCTAAATGGTCTGTAGTAGATGGATTAGACTGGATACCTTATCTTGGTGACACTACAAGTATGGCCCACTTTGTAGATGTTACAATTGTTGTAGAGTACTATAAATGATCTGATCCTGATCATTCATGTGGAGACATGTGCGGGGGATATTCTATATCAAAGATTTTGTATAAGACCGAACCATGAAATGTTTAGTCTCATTATATAACATCGTTCATAATATAGACTTACATTTCACCAGGATGACCATAGGTAACATGACCTGAATCTTGAATGAGTTGTGAACTCCTGCCTATGAAGGTGGTCCTTTGATTTGTATGGGTGAGAGTGGCCAGATCACTGACTAACCAAGCCTACCATTTTAAAGATTTGTCTGATTGGAGAGCTGGGAACACAACTACACAAGAAGGAATTCACTTCTACCCCAATGTCGAGGCAAGTAGATAAATTACTCCCTTAAGGGCTGATTGCGAGGCTTGAACAATGTGGTGCCACACCCTCTCCTGGCTCGAGAGGGGTTTATTCATAGTTGGACTATGATCTATTGTTCATTAGAGGGATCAATGGTACTTAAGGAGTTAGATGTAACTACAGGGGAAAAACGGTAATTTTGGTTCAACTGTACTTACGAGCATTTTGTCAAGGGTCATTGTACTGCTGATTGGTTATTTCCAATGGACACAGAAATATATCTGTAGTGCGAAGAGTGCAATTGTTGGTCTTTAATGAAGTGCCTTACAGTTAATGGATGGCGAATAGTTTAATAAAGAGTTTTATTCATTATTCACGTACCATTGGAAGTTCAAGTTACAGGTCCATGAGGTCCTCTCGGTAGCTCAGTAGGAATTAATGAGAATCAATTTTTGGATTAATTTGAATTATTCAAATTAATTATATATGATATAATTAAGTTAAATTAATTATATATGATATAATTGTTATAATGTATTTGATACATTATAATATAAAGTTTATTTGAGAGGAAATAAATATTTTGAACATGATTCAAATATTTATTATGTGAATTGGATTCATATTATTAAATTTAATATAAATGTGAATTATATTAAAGCCAATTTGTGAGATAGAAGAAACTATAGATTATATTGTATATGATACAATATTAAAAACTATAGGTTATATGTTATATATGATATAACATATAGTTATGTATATATGTATAATAAATTAGTTATTATATATATATATATATATATATATATATATTATATTAATTTATTAAAATTAAATTAAATTATTTAATTTAATTTAATTTAATTTTAAATTAAATTAAAGGGAGGGAAATAACTTCCCTCCCCTTAATTCTCTCCACATCACATTGGTGGGTGGATGCCAGAGTAATGGGATTAATCTTCTACCTGGATTACTCATAGTAGCACAGTGTGTGTTTTTTCTGCATCATCCCTTCTCCTTCTCTCTCACTATTCAATCTCCCTTCCCTCACCAAATTCATCGGAGCACCACAAACTCCAAGATTCTCACCTAAGAATACCGAGGTCATCTTGTGGTCGTGTCCTTTTCGGTTTTTGGATTTCGTTTGAAGAACGTCTTCAAAGGTAAGAGTTTTCAAACCTTATTTGTTTTTTTGTTGTAATTAGCATGTTGTATTTTTATATGTAAACGCATCATTGTTTATTCCTCTGTAAAATTGTTGGAAAGATCCGCTTCCGCTTAAGGATCTCTCACAAGGGTTCCGTCAATCGGTATCAGAGCTTTCAGGTTTTGATCCCAAATTCCTAATTTTTATGAATTGTTTTTATAGTTTTGGTAGGTTTTAGTTTCTGCAATCTGTGATTTTTTTATATGATGAATTGTTGTTGAATGTGGTATTGCATTGATGGATATTTTTGGGATTGGACATTAGAATTTATGACTTTCTTCTATGAATTTCAATCTGTAAAGGCCCATGTTTTGGGGCATTTTATTGTGCAATCGAGTTTGTATTCTATTGTTGAGTCGTTCATGGTGTTCTCGTTCGATTCTAGAGAAAACTAGGTGAAAAACGATGGAATTTCGAACGAGTTCGAAACAATAAATAGGTATCTGTACTGTAGCTCGCAATTCTGTGCCCTAGAGTTGCGACGTTGCGATGCAGCGGACAGAAGAAAATTTTCGTAGCGTTGCAATGCTAGGGCACAGTGTTACGACGCTCCGAGATGGAAGTTTCACACTGTTCAGCTCCGGTTCGCCCGTGACCTATGTTCTGCTAATCTGGATTGGCTCGTGGGTTGTACGATTTGAGCATTTTTGGCTTATCTAGACTGGTTCTTGGTCTGGTTCGAGCGGTTCAAGTTCCGGTTCACCTGTTCCAAACTGGATGGCTATTATTTTTGTAATAGTCATTTTTTAAAATTTCTTTTAGATGTCTAATCCCGGCCCATCAACTGTTGTTTTAATATACATGTGATGTATGTTTTATTGTTATATATATGTCATATTATATGTCATATAGAATTAAAACCCACCATAGATTATGCATTTAATTTCATGCATCATTTATATTATAAGTGTTATAATATATGTAAATACATGATTTATTTGATATAGCATGTTCATGCATCATATAATATAAATGTTATAATATATGCATATATGAATTAATAGCATATTCATGCATTATTTATATTATAATTGTTATAATATATGGTTCAATGCATGTATGAATGTATGCTATTGTTGTTGGGGTTGATGCCCTAGATCTCGTATGGTCATATAGTTTGTAAATATTATTGAACAAACTCATTGTATATTTAATAAAATATATGATATTTTATTCATTGTCTATAAAATATATGATATTTTAATTGCATTAACCACAAACCAATAAACTAACATCCAAGGTTATCTTTGTAACTTAAACATGTATGAAGAGACATACAGGTGGACCATGTATGAAGAGGCATACTCCATACCCCAGTATCATCTCCCATTTGCCCTAGAAAGGTGTTGCATGTCCTGTAGACCCAAGCTCTCTAGATGACCCTCGAACACTTTAGCCGTGAGAGCCTTTGTAAATGGATTAGCAGCGTTGTGCTCCAATGCGATCTTCGTGACTATCACATCATCGCGATGAACAATCTCCTTGATCAAACGATACTTCCATTCGATATGCTTACCTCTTCGGTGACTCCTAGGTTCCTTAGAATTTGCCACAGCCCCGATGTTATCACAATAGAGTGTGATCGGCAAAGACATATTTGGAACAACTTCCAAATTGGTAAGAAGTTTCTAAGGCAAACAACCTCTTTAGCAGCTTCACAAGCGGCTACATATTCAACTTCCATAGTAGAGTCCGCGATACATCCTTGCTTGATGCTTCGCCAAACTACAATCCCTCCATTTAGAGTGAACACTGACCCTGATGTCGATTTTCGAGAAGCTCTATCAGTCTGAAAGTCAGAGTCTGTGTATCTTGTAAGGATCAAATTCTTATCTCCATACACGAGCATATAGTCTCTCGTTCTTCAAAGATACTTGGGAATCGTTTTGACCGCCATCCAGTGATCTAATCCTAGATTGGACTGATATCGACTGACAAACCTTATTGCATAGCAAATTTCAGGTCTAGTACATAACATTGCATACATGAGCCTACCAACAACCAGATGTATAGGAAATCTGTCTCATTTCCTCAACCTCTTGAGGTGTTTTAGGATACTGTTCCTTAGACAAAATAATTCTATGCTTGAAGGGTAATAAACCCCTCTTGGAATTCTACATCGAGTACCTGATCAACATCTTGTCAATGTACGATCCTGAGACAAGGCCAACCTTTTGTTCTTACGATCCCGAATGATCTGGATCCCTAGAACAAAATGTGCCTCTCCCAAATCTTTCATTTGGAATTGGGTGGCTAGCCACTTCTTAATGTCAATCTGAAAACCTACATCATTCCCAATGAGTAGGATATCATCCACATATAGCACTAGGAAATCTACTGAGTTGTTGATGATTTTCTTATAAACACAAGGCTCATCAACATTCTAATCAGAGCCAAATGATTCAATCGCACTATCAAATCTAATGTTCCAAGATCTAGATGTTTGTTTCAGCCCATAAATGGACCTATTAAGCTTGCAAATTCTTTGCTCTTGATTTGAAACAATGAACCCCTCTAGTTGAGCCATGTAAATGGCCTCCTCAAGATTACCATTCAGAAAGGTAATCTTGACATCCATTTGCCATATCTTATAATCATAAAGTGTGGCTATAGACATGAGAATCCTGATAGACTTCAACATGACAATAGGTGAGAAAGTTTCCTCATAGTCTACTCCCTCAACCTAGGTATAACCCTTTGACACGAGTCTAGCCTTAAAGGTCCGCACCTTTCCATCTATTCCTCGTTTTCTCTTGTAGATTCACTTAAAACCTATAGATTTTACCCCATCAGGTTGATCCACAAGTTCGCAGACGGAATTGAAGTACATAGACTCCATTTCTTGATTCATGGCTTTAGTCCATTCATCCTTGTCAACATCTTCCATTGCTTGCTTATAAGACAATGGATCCTCAACCCCCATCACCGGACATGATGTTTTGGGCTTCAATCAAACCTGTGTAGCGTTCTGGTGGGTTCGCAACCCTCCCACTACATCGAGGCAGTCTCAACTCTTGAGATGGTTGACTAGATGAACCAATATCAACAACTCTTATTGATCTATCAGTCTGTTCAACAACTCTTGTTGAACTCTAAGTAGTCTTATTAGAAATCACATTTAAAACAAGCTTCGTGGTTTATGATCCCTTATGTGTTCTTCTTCTAAGAAGATGGAATTTGTCGACACAAATACTTTGTTCTCACTTATATCAAAGAAGCATCCACCCCTCGTTTCTTTGGGGTAGCCAACAAAGAGGCAAACTTTCGAACGCAGTTCCAATTTTTTAGAATTAGCCACAAACACAAACAATTGACGGAAATCTAAACATAGATATCCTGTGAGCAGCGGAAGTGGAACGTGTTGGGGTTGATGCCCGAAAGTCTCGTGTCCTGTAGTTTGTAAACAGTTTGTATGAACGCTTTTGTTGTATAATATATGATATTTTACTTTACATCTTGTATTTTGCTCAGATGCATGTTTTATTTGCTTAACCACAAACCGATAAACAAAAAATCCTTGGTTATCTGTATGTAACTCAAGCATGTATTTAGTGACATACAAGTGGATCATGTCTTGAGTGATAACCAAAATGGTATGTAGTAAATGGATATAGGATGGAAACCTTATCTTGGTAACGCTATGGATATAGCCCGCTTTGTAGAATAGTCACAAGTGTTGTGATTTGTCACAGATGGTCTGATCTTGATCATTCGTGTTGGGTACATGTGAGTGGGGGCGTCCTATACAAAGAGTTTGTATAAGAATTGACCACGAAGTGCTAACGTCTCGTTATATAACACCATTCATGACAGAGACTTCACTTCACTAGGATGACCATAGGTAACATGACCTCAATCCTGAATGAGTTGGGAACTCGTGCCATTGAGGGCGATCCTTTGATTTGTATGGGTGCGAGTGGCCAGGTCACCAATTCCAACCTACCAATTTGGGGATTCATCTGATTTAGGAGCCAGGAACTCAACTACACAAGATGGAATTCACTTCTTTCTTGAGGCGGGGGTAAGTAGATAGATAGCTCCCTTAAGGGCTGATTTCAGGGCTTGAACGATATGGCATCACACACCTTCTCTTGGCCCGAGAGGTGTTCACACATAGTTGGACTATGTTGTATTGTTCATTGGAGGAATCAGTGGTACTTAAGAAGTGAGATGTAACTACAGGGGCAAAACGATAATTTAGTCCAGCTGTACTTACGAGCATCTGTGAAGGGTCATCATACTCATTATTAGTTATATCCGATGGACATAAAAATATATATGTGGTAAGAAGAGTTCAGCCGTTAGTTTTTAGTGGAATGCCTAACAATTAACGGATGGTAGATCTCGTGGCCAAATAGTTTAGTCAGCTATTCATGGACCATTGGAGCTTCGAGCCACAGGTCATTAGGTCCCCTGGGTAGCTTGGATAAAGTCGAGAATCAGTGTTTGGGTTAATTTAAAATGTTCAAATTGACAAGAGGAAGTTCGATTATATATGATATAATTGAACTGGTTAATTATATGTGATATATTTGGCTAAATGTATGAGATATATTATTTTGAAGAATATTAGATATAAATATGATTTATATCAAGTAGCGGAGAAATTACTATAGTAGATATGTGATATCAAACTATAGAGTAAAATATAAAATGATTATATTTATTAAAATTTAATTGGTTAATCATATGATAATTAACCCAAAATCTCACTCGGATGTGCGTTAGTGGGAACAACGTCGGTTATTGTAACCGATGAATAAAAATGAATTTTGTTTCATTTTGAAGAGTTTGAAGTTCGGAAAAAGATCGAAGGAGCATGTTGGTGTGAAAACATAATCGATCGCTTAAAATCGAGAGCCTATACGATAGTCGCTCAACACCTAAACGATCGCCTACCTAGTGCCTAAACGATCACACACTAAACAACTAGTTAGCTTTCCTAAACGAACGTATAGTGTGTCGTGTTTGGTAAATGATCGCCTTCTGTTTTCTAAACGATCGTTCAGTAAAATCTACACGATCGTGTAGTTTTTTCTAAACGATAAGCATCTTGCTATATGATAGCTTCATATTCCCTACCAAACTCACCAAAGACCACTGCTTTGGGTTCTCACTTCGAGAATACCTGGGGCTCTTTTCTGATGGTTTCGTCCCCGCTGCGTTCGTGCTACTGTAGTCGAAGCATCTGCTGGGCATTGGTTGATCGGGTAGAGGTCATCCATTGCGTTGAGTTCCAAAGTTTGAAGACCATCTTCAACTAGTATGAGAACTCTCTCCCTTGTTTTTTCTTGTTCAAAGCATGCTATTAATTACTATTTGTTTGCATAACTGTGCGTTTGATTGTATCTGATGTATTTTGGTCACTGTGAAATTGGAGCGATCTGAACGCACTCATGGAACTCTTCGTGAAGAGATCCTTTAATTGGTATTAGAGCCAGGTTCTGATACTCCAATTTCATATGTTGCAACGAAATGACATTTACGTTTTTGGTGAGTGCATTTCTATAGTATTTAATCGTTAAATTGCTGTGGATGTGCAGGATTAATGGATGTTTTCGTGGATGATTAACCTCAGTTTGATTTAATTCTTTTACATTTGTGGTAGTTTGTAAAGGCCCCTGCATTTTTGGATATTAATAATCGTTATCGAGCCTGTATTCAAATTCTGTTTGAAGTTTTGAGTCGTTCGTGAAGAAAATCGGAGAAAGCGTTGCGGTTCTTCGAGGAAGGAGGCGATCAAGGATTGATCGCGTCGTGCAGACGATGGAGTATGCGATTACTGTTGATCACATCGTGCAGACGATGGGGTACGCGATCGCTGTTGATTGCATCGGTTGAACAATGAGGCATGCGATCAAGGGTTGATCGAATCTTATTGACGATTGGGTACATGATCATAGAGTATCGGGTCGGTAGACGATGGGATGCTCTCGTATCGTTTAATGCGCACGTGCACTAGGTGTTTGTTTAGGTCAGCAAGCTTCATCGCTTAGTAATTGACTAAACGATCGCTTAGTAACCCAAGGTAAATCGTTTACCTGTCGTCGTGTTAAGTGATCACATAGATGATCAGGCTTCACAACCTCGTTGTCGTGTACGCGATCGTTTAATTTTGCTTCTATCATTTAGTGCGCCAAAGTTTACTGCACGATGGAGTCCTCCTGGTGGTTTAAGACCTGGTTCGCCTGTGAATCGATTTGCTCAATGAAAAATGTAATAGATAGGGTTATTTTATTCCGTTTTTTTTAAAAGGCTCATCCCACTCCATTAATCCTTTATATATTACATGCAATGTATTTTTTTAATGTCATATGTTATGAACATATAGTAAATCCCACCTCCTTAGGTTATGCAATGGTCATGCATCATCTCTTTATTGTAATTGTTATAATTTAGAGAAACATGATTTAATTATGTAAGAGCATGCTCATGCATCATATAATATAAGAGTTATATTTATGCATGCATAAAAAGCATTGACATGCATCGTCTTTATATTATAATTGTTATAGTATAAGGGTGAATGATAGCATGTTTTCTTGGTTATTACGCATTATAGAAAAGTTATATATAGTAATGACCGGACATTGCATGAAGCATGACACATAGGTTTCTTTATAACAAAGACATGCATGCTCAGTTAGGTTTAATTCATGGTTTTAAAGTGTTTAAAACTTGGATCACATAGACCTAAGATCACGGTTCTAATATGATTAGCAACCCTAAGGCTTTAATCTTTTAATCATTTTAATAGGATTAAATTGGCTAATAAAAGGTTAAAGTGTAGCAAATCTATCTACAAGGGACCTTTTGTCTAAGGCGGGTTCTGTCTAGACTGAGGTATTTAAGTTGACGGAAACGTAACACCCCTACCTGGGAACTTACCTGGAAAGGTGAATTAGATAGATTTGATGCATGCATGCAATTAAGGACAATCCATTAAAGTGTTTAAATGTGACTACTTGAACTTGTTCATATTTCATAGACAAACGTTGTTTATGAGCAGAGTTTAAAAAGACGACTTAGACTACAATCATTTGCTAGATTGTCTAGGTTAATGAACCCTAGGTAGAACATTTAGTGGGAGGTACTTTGGGCATTTATAATGGGCATAAATGCATGTTATTACAACGCAAAGTTATAAAACAATGCAGGATTGCGATAATAAAAATATACAATATTGCGTTCAAAAGCATTAAGTTCACAACATTGAGATCGCATGCGTCCATCGCATTAAAACAACTAACTTATATATTTTTGTGCAGAAAATGCGTTGACACAAGGTGAAAATGCGATCCCAAGAAATTAACGTCCAAGCGCATTAAGAGATTGCATTGATGCAAGGCTATACGATCATTTGTGCTCGTGAATACTGCTCAAGAAGGTGGCCGCATAGAGCCGGTGCATCATGGTGGGCGCATCTGGGTGAAAGCATAATAAATCACGATGGGACAGAACGCTGATGACGGTCAATTTCGAATTAAGTTGACAAGCCCTTAACAACCACTATAGAAAGTACACTCAATTTTTCGGTGACAAATATTCGGCGCATCAAATAGAGAATTAATGCCATCTCATCAGTGCAATCATAAGAGAGAAGAGGCTTCTCATCGTGAAGTCTATAAATACCGAAGGCCACCTTTAGTGAAGGTGTTCGTTTAGTTAGATAATTTTCTCGATAGATAGAAGTAGCCTTGTTCATAGTTTTCTTTTACATAGAAGGCAAAAGCGAGTGAAGGGAGATTATACCGAGAGATTATTCCGGTGAACTTGGAAGAGTGTCGAGGAACGTTGAAACCAGAGAGAGGGCCGACTCTTGCGGAAGCAAGAACATCTTTTGGGCAGAATAGAGATAACACAGTGTAAAAGCCTTCGGAAGCAAGAAATTGCTACCAGGCTCTCTACCCTTATTTCCATTGTCACTTTGTACTCTGAACTTATTTATAGAAATGGAAACTGCATCTTGATAACTTGTAGAAATATAAGTTATTTATATTGCCTTATCTAGATATTGCAGCCAAAAGAGAAAAAATATGCGCCAATTGTATGAAAATTAGCTTAGAAATACAATAATTCTGAATTATCACAATTACACCCACTAACATCATTAAGATGGAAGCAAATGAGATTTCTACTTTGTTTTGCAGGAAACCAAGTCACCGTTTGCGATTAAGGCTCAAGACAAACTGACCAACGCATCTCTGTCACATTGCGCCCATCAATCAACAATGAAAAGATGATTAATGCAATGATGGAGCAATGCGATAGTCGATCCAGAGCTGACTTTCAACCGCATGCGGTAATAAAAACAACATGGCATGCGAACACTCGATCGAAAGATGTAGATGAGTAACCAAATGCGGAGGATTGAGCCACGTGTATGCCTAACGGTTGTGCAGATTTGACGGTCTGATTGCATAACAGAAGAAATAATATCCCTCCATCTTCGGAATTTCCTTAACAACAAGTGGGGACCATAAGGCCGGAGTCAAAGATCTTCACCTATAAATACTCCATAGAATTCACAGAAATAGAGGCTACTTGATACGGGGCTAATTGCTGCTATTATATTGAGAAAAAGGCTGAGCTAAGTGTTAAACTGAAGAAATCCAGGAAGAAGAAGAGACAAGGCCGAGTGGTGAGTCTCAGTGTTAATCTGCCATATCCCTGCTGGGAAGCTCTATACCCAGATCCTTGCTACCGGTTAAGTAAGCCTGAGAGGGAAGCTCATCCTTCCACATGATCCATCCATTCTGGCAAGCAAATCTCCATCCAAATCGGTGCCGAGACGTTGGCACTTATTTGTATTTTTTTCTATCTCTTTTCATCATTGTATCTCATCTTCTTTATCTCTTCATTCACATACCATGTATCAGACGTTAAATAGATATATTGAATGTCTCGATCGTTTTCATTACCGCTTCTCTGTCTATTTCAGTTCCTCCGTTTATTGTTTTCTTCATGAAGTGTTCTTAATCCCCTGGTAGTCAATATGAATTAAATGAGTACTAGATCTGTGTTAAAGAGATGATTGTGTTTAGCTAAGGCATGCTAGACGACATCTTCACCTGTGAGAGTAGAAGAAAGATCTGATCTATCGAGAGAAGGTCAAAAGAATGCATTAACTAGAGCGAGTAGTACTTCCAGAGATGGAAGCAACCTTGCGTTCATTACGTTCGTCTCTGTTTCACCACAGACATGTGGGAACGCGCCTGATCACTGAAAGGTGTACGCTAAGGGAAAAACGGAACCGTACTTGTAACTTTAATGCAATTAAGGAACTTGCGATGCTTATATTAGTTATCTTTCTTTTTCTACTTCGTACATAAGACTTGCCATCACATCACATGATCTGTGTATAATCTTCACAGCCAGCCTTGCTCTTAGTATTTTGTATCATGCTGCCTGTATCTTGTACCATCCTAGCTTAGGTTTACTACATTTTATTTTATTATCGCAATTTTTACTGCTTTCCTTTACTTTATCGCAACTTTATATACTTGTACACAAATACTTTTATTAAATTAAAAAACCTGGTCACATGTATCATAAACATAACGCAATAAACTCAAACAGTCCCTGTGTTCGATCTCGGATCACACCGAGAAACTTGCGGTGGAATTATACTTGGTTCCAACGTAAGGAAACTTGTGAAAACGCACAGCATACTACAAGAGCATCCATTAATAACGCATATCTAGAAGTAGTATTGCATGAATTGAGTCAAGTCAGGTCGTTAGTGCATATCAATGGACTTGTATCTCGTGTGTGCATCATTGTATAGCTCAATTCTTTGTCCAACACATCTTTATATCTGTTCATTCTCTGTACATTGCGCATGAGTAACTAAATCTGTCGAATGGGTTGAGAAGCACTTAGCTAGCATAACCTGAGATCTTCATTCTATGCAATTATATTGTATTATGTATGCGTCATTCGTCCATTAGAGATACTCGGGAGGGTAGTCTAAGGATAGAATCTAGGCTTGAAAGAGTCAGATTAGAATTTGCTTGGGAGAGTCAGATTAGAAATGCATAATCAAGAGATAGAAGCTTAGAAATAAGTTCTGTTTGCTATTAACGCATCGCAAGAGATAGGTTATGATTGTATGTGGTCACCTTGTCCTTGTGTGCATCTTGCATCATCGCATAGGCAAGAAGTAGAGACTTAGGAATAAGCTCTATAGAAATTATCGCATTCATCGCATAAGTCCTAAAATTAGGAGTCATCGCATTTGCATTGGAAAATGAATTGCGGTCGCATGAGTGTAACATGGTCGCATGGTTCGTTCGATGATCAGTTACACTTTCTTACCGTATTCATTTTGGGATTTTGCAGTGGAGACTGCGGTATACATACTCAAGTGTGTTCCCTCTAAGAGTGTTGCAAGAACACTTCTAGAGTTGTGGAACGGGTGTAAAGCTAGTTTACGTCACTTCCGCATTTGGGGTTACCCTGCACATATGCTTAAGGCTAATCCCAAGAAGTTGGAACCATGGTTAAGGATATGCCTCTTTGTAGGGTACCTAAAGGTACACGAGGAGGTTATTTTTATGATTCGACAGAAAATAGGGTGCTTGTTTCAACAAACACTACTTTCCTAGAGGAGGATCATATAAGGGAGCACAGTCCCCGAAGCAAGTCGTGTTGCGTGAGCTTTCTAATGAAACTACTGAAACTTCAACAAGAGTTGTTGAAGAGCCTACTACATCAACAAGAATTGTTGATGGGATGTGAAACCCAGATTTCCAGTTTTCCTACTTAAGCAGGTGATTAAGGGATTAACTAGGTGAAAGATAAATCCTATGTTAAAGTGAAGAAAATTTCTAAGTGTTGAATAGATTTTCCTTGAGTAGCTTTGAGTTAAGCTTTAGTTGATGAAAATTGACTAAGTGTTGGACTATGCATTGCTATGCATTGGCCATAAGATTTTGGAAAGATTACTTGGGCAAAGGGAGAATTGGAAGTAGGAGTGACAAATGCCTTGAAGGTTAGACCAACACATTAGACTCAATGGATGCGTTGGATGCGAAAGATGCGTTGGAAGGATGGTTGCATCCATGCAGCTGAAGGAAATGAAGTGATACATTGGAAGGGACCAATGCGGCTGAAGGAAGTGAAGTGATGCGTTGGAAGGCAGCCCATGCGTCGAGCGGTCGAAGCTAAGCGCCCTTGCCTAATGCGTCGAGCAGCCAGCCAAGCACCCGTGCCCATGCTCCGAGCGGCCATGCCAAGTGCACAGCCCATGCGTCGAAGTGTTCTGCTGAGCATCAATGCATCAAGCACACCCATGCGATCGAGCAAGTGAGTGATGGCCAGCGCCTATGCAGCACGCCCATGCGTCAGTGGCCAACGCCTATGCCAAGCGCCATGCGCCCATGCCGAGAAAGCATTGTGGTGATACCTAGTAAGCCATGCATCGAGGATGAGCGACCATCCTATGCATTGGTGATGGCTGGCTCTTGCGATGGCTAAGTTGGATTGTGATGGTAGTGAACTCGTTTGCTATGCGTTGATTATAGGCTATGCATTGAGTATGGACTATGCATTCAACATCCAAGAGTTGGACGCATATAAAGGATGAGATCACCTAGAAAACATCATCAAACCATGTGTCTTCTTGAGAGGAAGCCTTAAGCCTTAAGAATTTGAGGTTGCATCAGATTGGAAGCTCATGCGTTGGCTACATAGGACAAGGACACTTAGATTGCGTTGATCAAAGAATTGTGTTGTTAGTGTGAGGAGGAAACATTTGGACATGCAGTCAAGTAGAAGTTGTCGAATTTGGAGAAGGTTTGGACGCCTATAAATAGGGCCAAGGATTTCTTTTTCAGATCACAATTAAAAAATACAGTAAAAAGAGTGGGAGAGTTGGGCAAACCTTGTGTTGAGGCCAAAATCCATGCGTTGATCATAGAATTTCAAAGAGGACGCATTGGACAGTGAAGCCTAGAAAGTAACATCAACTTGGGACGAGGATTTCTCCCAATTTACTCGTGCGTTTGGAGTGTTCCAAAGCCATCTGAAAGATATGAGAGTCTAGTTTTCATGGTGGAGCTGCTGAAGAAGAAGCTTCAAGGAATCAGGCTGGAGAACGAGGAAAAGACAGAAGGGTCGAGCTGTCGGGTAAGCTAGGCTAGTCTTGATCTTTTGATGATTCCGGCCAAACCACGAGAATTTCTAAGTTAAGATTTTAGGGTAAGATTTCTGAGACATTTTAGAGCATATTTGTAGAAGGAAGTATCTCTAGATAAAGCCTATAACTATGAGTAATCCGAGATTTAAATTGAATATAGATTTTAGGGTTCAAAAGGGAGCCCGAGGTGACAAAGGAACTTCTAGAGAGAAAGGTTCCTAAACGATCAAGGTGAGAGACTAAAATATTTAAAATGTTTTAAGAAACCATGTGCTAAAGAAAGATCTTTCAGATAAAGACATGTTTTTAAGTTTTATAGAAAGTCATTGTAGGACTAGTTTTACTTGAAACTCGATACCGAAGGACATTGAGAAGCTATTTGAGTAGCTCGATACTGAAGGACACAGTTGAGAAGGTATCTGAGCAAAAGTACCCAAGTGTGGGGTAGTTCTTTTGATAAAAATCAGTTTTCTAGTCACTCACTAGGACTTTATAGCTCAAATGTTTTTCTTTTTCTACCCAGGTATCAGAAAGGTCAGGAGTTCCAGGGTGTTGCTAAGGTGAAGGTCTGCCACGTGCCACAGTTACACTTCCGGAGGGTTTTACAGTTGTTCTTGTAAACTTCGTTATTAAGTTTTGGAGTTATATAAATGTTAAGTTGTTGTAATAAAATGGGCCTACTTAATGAGTTGTAAGTTGAATTTTGTTCATTGGTATCAGAGTTATTTTCGCAAGAGTTATTAGGCAGTAAGTGTCAACAAAAGGGTTAATAACTGTTGCGGTCACGCCCTTCCTAAGGCTCGAATGGTGGTCTGGGGTGAGGTGTGACATGGGATTTCATCTAGTAGGTCGGTTCCACCTCAAGAGTTGAGGGAACCTCAACGTAGTGAGAGGGTTGCAAACCCACCCATTCACTATCTGGGTTTCACTGAAATTCTTGCTATTGTAGAAGATGGCGACGTTGAGGATCTGTTGTCTTATCGAAAGGAAATGGAGGATGTTGACTGGGATGAATAGGTCAAGGCCATGGATCTCGAGATGGAGTCGATGTACTTCAACTTAGTATAGGATCTTGTAGATTATTATGATGGGGTACGACCTATAGGTTGTAAATGGTTCTACAAGCGCAAACGAGGTGCTGATGGGAAGGTACAGACCTTCAATGCTTGATTTGTGGCAAAGGGTTATACCCAGGTAGAGAGAGTTGACAATGAGGAGACTTTCTCACCTGTTGCCATGTTAAAGTCGATCCGCATCCTTCTGTCCATTACAACTTATTATATTATGAGATCTGGAAAATGGACGTCAAGACGACCTTTCTAAATGGAAATCTTGAGGAGACCATTTATATGGTGCAACCTGAGGGATTCATAGCCCAAGGTCAAGAGCAAAAGATTTGCAAAATGAATCGGTCCATTTATAGACTGAAATAGCCGTCTCGATCTTGGAACATACGATTTGATACTGCGATTAAGTCGTATGGCTTTGACCAAAATGTTGATGAACCTTGTGTCTATAAGAAGATCATCAACGCTTCAGTAGTCTTCTTAGTGTTATACGTTGACGATATCCTACTCATTTGGAATGATGTAGGTCTACTGACTGCAGTTAAGAATTGGCTAGTGACCATATTTCAAATGAAATATTGGGGAGAGGCTCAGTTTGTTCTAGTATACAGATCTTTCGGGATTGTAAGAATAAAGTGCTACTACTGTCTCAGGCATCGTACATTGACAAGATGTTACTCAAGTACTCAATGCAGGACTTCAAAAGGCGCCTACTGCTTATCGTATAGATGAAATACTCGATCGTGAGTAAACGGAAGCCTATCGTATAGACTTTGCTACTGGATTGTGTAGCAACGATTAAGTGAGCAACTATCGTATAGTAAAGTCGTAGCTCGATCGTGTAAGCTCTCTATGTTATCACTTAGTAAAAACTCTTTTTACTTGATAGCCTTTTTCGTGAGATCAATCCGAGTGAATCAACCACTTCCCAATTTTGGAAAACCAAAATATTTTTATCTCATTGTTACTAAACTTCCAATAACCTCCCACTCAATTCGATTATTAGAGAATAAGAATAATTAATTATCACAAAATAAAGATGTTATAAATAAATATAATTACCAACTTATCATATTATATTTATAACCTATAGTTTTAATATTTCATCATATGAAACATATAAACCATAGTTCTTTTTCTATTTTATGGTATTTAATATAAATCATATTTATATTAATTTCTCCAATATATGTATCTAATACATCATATCAATTATATCACATATAATTGAATTTTCTCTTGTTAAGTTGAACACTTCAAATTAACCCAAAATCTGATTCTGAACATGAACCCATTGAGCTACCAAGGGCATCTCATGGACTTGTAGCTTGAAGCTCAACCAATACGTGAATAACTGATTAAACTCTTTAATCACGAGATCCACCATCTGTTAATTGTTAGTCACTCCACTAAAGAAACACAGCTGCACTCTTCGCACTATAAATATATTTCTGTGTCCATGGGATATAACTAGTCAACAGTGCGATGACCATTCACAAATCGCTTGTAAGTACAACTTGGCCAATTTACCGTTTTGCCCCTATAGTTACATCTAACTTCTTAAGTACCACTAATTTCTCTAATGAACAATAAGTCATAGTTCTACTATGACTGAGTCCTCTCTTCCAAAGAGAGGGTGTGGCCACTATGTTCAAGACCCGGAACCAGCCCTTAAGGGAGAAATTTATCTATTTACCCCTACTTTGAGGAAGGAGTGAATTCCGTCTTGTGTAGCTGATTTTCCAGCTCCCCAATCAAACGAATCCCCAAACAGGTAGGCTTTTGAGTTGGCAATCTGGCCACTCTCACCCATACTAATCAAAGAACCACCCTCAGGAGCAAGAGTTCCCAACTCACTCAGGATTAAGGTCATGTTACCTATGGTCATCCTAGTGAGATGTAAGTCTCAATTATCAACAGCGTTATATAAAGAGACTAATCATCTCGTGGTCCGATCTTATATAAACTCTTTGTATAGGATACCCCCACTCACATGTTTCCACATTAATGGTCAGGATCAAACCATTTGTAGCACTTTACAACATTTGTAACATCTACAAAGTGGGTCATATCCATAGTGTCTCACCAGGATAAGGTATCCCTCCTTTATCCATCTACTCCAGACCATTTAGGTTATTACTTAAGGCATGATCTACTTGTATGTCTCACATACATGTTTAAGTTACATGAAATAACCACAAATCTTAGTTTATTGGATTTAAGTAAATGCTTATAAAATAAAATTTATTTTATTAATAACAATATGTGTACAAATGTTTACAAACTACGAGACCACCAAGAGAATTAGGACACCAATTCCAAAAGTCTTCTACTTGTCCTAATGCATTGGGAGACTAATGTACAATACATAAAACAATACAATATACAATAAATTAGGGCATACTCTATACCCTAGTATCATCTCCCACTTTCCCTAGACAGGGTGCTGCATGTTCTGTAGACCCAGACTCTTCAGATGATCCTCAAACACTTTAGTCGTGAGAGCCTTTGTAAACGGATCAGCAACGTTGTGCTCCGACAAGATCTTCATGACTATCACATCACCGCAATGCATAATCTCCCAGATCAAATGGTACTTATGTTCAATATGCTTGCCTCTTCGGTGACTCTGAGGTTCCTTAGAATTTTCCACAGCTCCGCTGTTATTACAATAGAGTGTGATCAGCAAAGACATATTTGGAACAACTTCCAAATCGGTAAGAAATTTCCTAAGACAAATAACCTTTTTGTCTTTAGCAGCTTCACAAACAGCTACGTATTTGGCTTCCATAGTTGAGTCTGCGATGCATCCTTGCTTGATGCTTCGCCAAAATGCAGCCTTTCCATTCAAAGTGAACACTGATCCTGATGTCGATTTTTGAGAATCTCTATCAGTCTGAAAGTTAGAGTATGTGTATCCTATAAGGATCAAATCCTTATCTCCATACACGAGCATATAGTCTCTCGTTCTTCGAAGATACTTGAGAATCATTTTGACCGCCGTCTAGTGATCTAATCCTAGACTGGGATGGTATCAATTGACAATCCCTATTGTATAGCAATGTTAGGTCTAGTACATAACATTGCATACATGAAGCTACCAACAACCGATGTATAGGGAATCCGTCTCATTTCCTCAACCTCTTGAGGTGTCTTAGGACATTGTTCCTTAGACAAAATAATTCCATGCCTGAAGGGTAATAAACCCCTCTTGGAATTCTGCACGAGTACCTGATCAACATCTTGTCAATGTACGATGCCTGAGACAAGGCCAACCTATTGTTCTTACAATCCTAAAAGATCTGGATCCCTTGAACAAACTGTGCCTCTCCTAAATCTTTCATTTGGTATTGGGCGGCTAGCCACTTCATAATATCAGCCAGAAAACCTATATCATTCCTAATGAGTAGGCAATCTGGCCACTCTCACTCATACAAATCAAAGGACTGCCCTCATAGGCATGAGTTCTCAACTCACTCATGATTAAGGTCATGTCACCTATGGTCATCCTAGTGAAATGTAAGTCTCCATTATCAACGACGTTATATAAAGAAGCTAATCATTTCATGGTCCGGTCTTATACAAACTCTTTGTATAGTTTACCCCACTCGTATGTCTGCACATGAATGATCAGAATCAAACCATTTGTAGCACTTTACAACACTTGTAACATCTACAAAGTGGATCGTATCCGTAGTGATACCAGGATAAGGTATCCCTCTTTTATCCATATACTACAGACTATTTATGTTATTAGTTAAGGCACGATCCACTTGTATGTATCTACATACATGCTTAAGTTACATAAAATAACCTCAGATCTTAGTTTATTGGATTGAGTAAATGCTTATAAAATAACACTTATTTTATTAACAACAATATGTTTACCAAGTTTACAAACTACGAGACTACCAGGAGATATAGGACACCATTCCCAACATTCATAGTCGAAGGTCAAGAGCAAAAGGTTTGCAAGCTGAACCGGTTCATTTATCATGAAATAACCATCTCGATCTTGGAACATAAGGTTTAATACTGCGATGAAATCTTATGGCTTTGATCAGAATGTTGATAAGCCTCGTGTCTACAAGAAAATCATCAATAGTTTAGTAGTTTTCCTAGTGTTATACGTAAATGATATCCTACTTATTGGGAATGATGTAGGCTTACTGACTACAGTTAAAAACTGGCTAGAAACCCAATTCCAAATGAAAGATTTGGGAGAGGCTCAATTTGTTATTGGGATTCAGATCTTTTGGGATCGTAAGAACAAAATGCTAGCACTATCTTAGACATCGTACATTGACAAGATGTTGATTAAGTACTCGAGGCAGAACTCCTGGAGGGACATATTACCTTTCTGGCACGAAGTTACCTTATCTAATGAATAGTTTCCTAAGACAACTCAAGAGATTGAGGAAATGAGACGTATCCCCTATGCATCTGCCGTAGGTAGTTTAATGTATGTGATGTTATGTACTAAACTTAACATCTACTATGCAGTGAGGATAGTCAGTAGATATTAGTCTAATCTAGGATATGATCACTAGATAGTTGTCAAGAACATCCTCAAGTATCTTCGGAGAACGAGGGACTACATGCTTGTGTATGGTTCTAAGGATTTGATTTTTAAATGATACACTGACTCTGATTTTCAGACTGAAAGAGATTCTAGAAAATCCACTTCAGGATCAATGTTCACTCTTAACGGAGGGGCTGTAGTATGGCAAAGCACCAAACAGGGGTGCATCATGGACTCCACCATGGAGGTCAAGTATGTAGCAGCTTGTGAAGCTGCTAAGAAAGCCGTTTGGCTGAGGAAATTCCTGACTGATCTGGAAGTTGTTCCAGACATGTCTAAGCCCATCACACTTAATGTGATAATAGTGGTGTTATGGCGAATTCCCATTAGCCTCGGAGTCATAAGTGCGACAAGCACATTGAGCGAAAATACCATCTCATCCAAGAGATTGTGCATCGAGGGGACGCGATTGTCATGAAGATAGCTTCGGAGCACAACGTTGTTGATCCATTTACATAGGCCCTCATGACTACAGTGTTTAAGGGTCACTTGCAGAGTATGGGTCTATGGGACAGACCATGACTGGACTAGGGCAAGTGGGAGATCTTGTACTAGGCTTGTTTGTGCCCTAGTTTATTGTTTTGCGTACTTGTAATTTGTTTATCTTGTACACCTCACTAGCTTAGAACAAGTGGGAGATTGTTGGGGTTGGTGCCCTAAATCTCGTAGGGTCCTGTAGTTTGTAAACACTTGTATGAACAAACATTATGTGATTTATAATATATGATATTTTATTCACTCCTATCTATAAAATATATGATATTTTAGTTGCATTAACCATAAACTAATAAACTAAGATCCATGGTTATCGTTGTAACTTAAACATGTATGTGGAGACATACAACTGGATCGTGTTTAAGTGATAGCCTAAATGGTCTGTAGTATATGGATAAGGCTGGGTACCTTATCCTTGTGACACTACGAGTATGGCCCGCTTTGTAGGTATTACAAATTTGTATAGTGCTACAAATGATCTGATCCTGATCATTCATGTATTAGACATGTGAGCGGGGATATTCTATACAAAGAAGTTTGTATAAGACTGGACCACAGAATGTTTAGTCTCATTATATAACGGCGTTCATAATTGGGACTTTCATTTCACTAGGATGACCATAGGTAACATGACCTTAATCTTGAGAAAGTTGTGAACTCCTACTTATGAGGGAAATCCTTTGATTTGCATGGGTGAGAGTGGCCAGATCGTTGACTCAACAAGTCTACTATTTTAGGGATTCGTCTGATTGGGGAGTTAGGAACTCAGCTACACAAGATGGAATTCACTCCTTCCCCGAGGTAGGGGTAAGTAGATAAATTACTCCCTTAAGGATTGATTCTGAGTCTTGAACAATGTGGTGCCACACCCTCTCCTGGCCCGAAAGAGGTTTGGTCATAGTTGGACTATGATCTATTGTTCATTAAAAGCTGATTCTAGGTCTTGAACAATGTGGCGCCATATCTTCTCTTAGCCCGAGAGGGGTCTAGTCATAGTGGGACTATGATCTATTGTTCATTAGAGGGGTCAGTGGTACTTAAAAAGTTAAATGTAACTACAGGGGCAAAACGGTAAATTGGCCCAGCTGTACTTACGAGCAATTTGTGAAGGGCCATCGTACTGTTGTTTGGTTATATCCAATGGACACAGAAATATATTTGTAGTACGAAAAGTGATGCTGTCGATCTTTAGTGCAGTGCCCGACAGTTAACGGATGGGGGATAATGTGATTAAAGAGTTTAGTCAGTTATTCACATACCGTTGGAGCTTCAAGCTACAGGTCCATAAGGTCCCCTTGGTAGCTTAATGGATTTAAGTTAAGAAACAGTTTTTTGGTTAATTTGAAATGTTCAAATTAATAAGAGGGAATTTGATTATATATGATATACTTAAATTAATTCAATTATATATGATATAATTGACATAATGTATTTGATACATTATTGTTTAATTGGAGGAATAAATATTTGAATGAGATTCAAATATATTTCTTATGAATAAGATTCATAGTTTTTGATTTATATTAAATGCCATAAAAATAGAGAAAAAGAACTATGGTTTTCATATTGTATATGATGCAATATTAAAACTATAGGTTATAAATATAATATGATAGGTTAGTTATCATATTTATTAATTATTTGATAATTAACTTCTTTTTCTCCATAACCACCTTTAGTGGGTAGTTATTTGGTTTTATTGCAAAATTAGGATAAATAAAATTGTTTTAATTATTCCAAACACAAGTGAATTAGAGACAAGAAATTAGCAATTGAGTTACTATACGATCACTTGAGAGACTAAATGATCGAATAGGAAGTCTATGCGATACACTAGTTCGTCTATATAACAGTGTAATTCCCATCTCGATCGTCTTCCTCCTCCACACCAAACTTCCTCTCTAACCAAAATGAACCAAAGCCCACCACTTCTGTATTCTAACACCGAGAATACCAAGGTCATCAAGTGTAGGATCCGGTTGGTTCGAAGATCGAGTTGCTACTTGCTGCTTGTTCGAGAGAAGTGTTCATGACTTGTTCGAAGTGTCCGTGAACAAGTTAGATCGAGGGATTACTTGAAGAATGGTTCTTCAAAGGTATAGTCTCTTGATCCTTTGTTTGTATTTCAAAACATGATGTAATTTAAGATTTATGCATAATCTGTACTTGCATGACTGTAAATGTATGTGTTCATTCACAATGGGATTTGGACGATCCGCTTCTGTTCAAAGGTCCTCTGTAAACGGAGTCCTTCATTGTTAGTGTAAATATACATGCGATGTATGTTATATATTATATGTCATATAGTTTTAAAACCCACCATAGGTTATGCATTTATATTCATGCATCATTTTATATTATAAGTGTTATAATATATGAATATGCATAATTTAAATTACATAAAGCATGCTCATGCATCATATAGTATAAATGTTTTAGTATATGTATGCATGCATTATAGCATATCCATGAATAATTTATATTATAATTGTTATAATATATGGTTGAATGAACGTATGGAAAGTATGCTACAACATGATTCATTACTTAGTTATATAATTGTTATATATTAGTAATGAATGAAGATTGCATGAAGCATGACATTACCCTAGGTTAATTTATAAATGTTATAATTAACTGAAGTATGTCATCATATAATGGTTGTTTTTAATTGTTTCATTTATTTGTAATTGTTATAACTAAATGAAATTAGAGTTAAAATCAATAATTAATAATTTCATGCAAACCTTAGGCTTTAATCATTTTTTTAAATTGTTTTAAAATATGATTGAGACAGACCTAAAATCACATTTCTAATGAGATTAGAAATCTAAGTTTAATCTTTTAATCGGTTTAATAGGATTAAATTGATTCTTAATAAAAGATTAAATAAGTAACAAATGTATCAATAAAGGACCTTTTGGCTAAGGCGGGTTCTGGTTAGGCTGGGGTACTTAAGTTGATGGAAATGTTGCACCCCTACCTGGGAACCTACCTGGAAAGGTGAATTAGATAGATTTGTTACATGCATGCAAATTTGATCAAAGTCTATTAAAGAGTTTAATGAGACTTCAATCAAAATTGTTTAATCATTAAAGACAAGAGTTGTTTTTTAGCAAATTAAACAAACACTTAGATAATATCAATAGTTGGATTTTTCCTAAGTTAATTAACCCTAGGTAGAACACTCAGTGGGAGAAAAAGGGAGTATATGATACTTCATTTTAGCCTCTACACGTTTCTCCCTAAAAGTTCACAACGTGAGATCTACTCTCGGCCTCGAGGCACCATGGGTGTCCCCCTACGGGTGACATTTGTGTAGGTCAATAACAAGGTGAATGGAGAGAGTGTTTATAGTAAGTGGGAGCGGGATATGTGACAACACATCCCTCGGTCTCTCTCATTAGGGTAAATAAAGTTTCATGCATCATCTCGTGGCATCGTGGATGTCCCCCTAAAGGATGGTTGTATTGCATGACGCTTTATTTGATCTCCATAAATGGATAGGGTTGCTTTAGTTTCATGTCCCAATCGATTTTTCCCTATGGCTGGCTCATTGGGACGAAACTCTAGAACCTAAAATGAGGGGTTACACTTACACAGAATTGTCAAGTATGTTAACAAATTCTGGACCGAACAGTGGTGACTATTAGTTACAGTGACAAGGTGTTGTTTCTATCTAATGGTTGAAAATGTCTCATTTCCATGAAGGGGAACCTGATCACCCTACGATGTCTTTTGTCCCGCCTCACTGAAACATCATTGCAAAATAGATGTAATTTAGGGAACACTAGACTATTTTGCTAAAATCTGATTGGTTTTCTTAAGTGGTTAAATGCAAGTAGACTAAAATAGTTTGTTCTTTTTCAGCCAATTCTTTAAATGGCTACCGTTACTTTAAGTTCACTCATCGACGGGAGAAAATTACACTAGTTGGAAAAACACAATTCATACTATACTGATCATCGATGATCTTTGATTTGTCCTAATGGAGGATCGTTCTCCCAATCTAGCTGCAAATGCTCCTCGAAATGTTCGAGAAACATATGAGCATTCAACACGGGCAAACGAAAAGGCCTGAGTGTATATCTTGGCAAGCCTTAATGAAGTCTTGGCCAAGAAGCATGAGCCCATGCTTACAACTCATGAGATCCTGGAGTCCCTAAAGGAAATATTCGGACAACCGTTTGCATAACTCAGGCATGATGCTCTAAAACACATCTTCAATGCCCGTAAGCAAGAAGGGGCATCTGTTCAAGAACATGTTCTCAACATAATGGTCCACTTCAACGTGGCAGAGATGAATGGTCAAGCATCGATGAAGCCAGTCAGGTTAGCATCATATTGGAATCTTTATCTGAAAGTTTCCTGCATTTTTGTAGCAATGCTATTTTGAATAAAATTGACTACAATCTGACCACTCTGCTCAATGAGCTACAGACTTTCCTATTGGGATTGGTGTCCTAATTCTCTCCGTAATTATACACATTGTTTTATGAATAAAATAACTGTTATTTCATTTTGGCATTTACTCATATCCAATAAACAAAGCTCCATGGTTATCTTATATAAACTTAAGCATGTATATGGGATATACAATGGATCACGCCTTAAGTGATAACCTAAATAGGTTTGTAGTATAAGGATTAAGGTGGGATACCTGATCTTGGTGACATTACAGATACGACCCACTTTGTAGAGGTTTGCAAGTGTTGTAAACTACTATAGATGGTAGATCCTGACCATTTATGTGGAGATATACGAGTGAGGGTGTCCTATACAAAGTCTTTTTATAAGACTGGACCACGAGATGACTAGACTCTGTATATAACGCTGTTCATACTGGAGACTTACATCTCACCTAAACGACCATAGGTGACACGACCTCAATCCTAAGTGTTTTAGAAACTCCTGCCTTTGAGGGCAATCCTTTGATTAGTATGGGTGAGAGTGGCCAGATTGCCACTCAACATGCCTACCTTTTTGGGGACTTGTCTGATTTGGGAGCTGGGAACTCAATTACACAAGATGAAATTCACTCCTTCTCCAAAGCAGGGGTAAGTAGATAGATTTTTTCTTTAAGGGCTGATTCCGGGGCTTGAACATAGTGGCCACAATTTCTCTTTGGAAGAGAGGACTCAGTCATAGTAGGACTATGACTTATGTTCATTAGAGGGATCAATGGTACTTAAGGAGTTAGATGTAACTACAGGGGCATAACGATTATTGGCCTAGGTGTACTTAGAGCGATCTGTGAAGGGTTGTCGCACTACTGATTGGTTAAGATGAACCATAATATATCTGTGGTAAGGAGAGTTCAACTGTTGGTCTTTAGTGAAGTGCCTGACAGTTAACGGATGGCGGATCTCATGACTAAAGAGTTTAGTCAGTTATTCATGTACCATTGGAGCTTCGAGCTACAGGTCCATAAGGTCCCCTTGGTAGCTCAATGGATTCAAGCTCAAGGTGGGCCAATAAGGTCACCTTCAGAAATGGATAGGGTCACTTTAGGTTTTGCCCCAATCGAATTTTTTCCCCTTCGGATTGACTGCTTAGGGCGGATCTCTAGGGCTTAAAATGGTGGGTCACACTTACGGGAGATTGTTAAGTAAGTTAATGATCTCTTGCCAAATGTATGATGGCTAGTCGTTATAGGAGGAAGAGTAGTTTTGGTACTAATGACTAGTTAAGAATTTCTCAATTCAGAGGAGGGATAATTGACCTTCCTTCGGCGGCTTTTGTCCTAACCTTTAGAGCGTCATTGCAAAACTAGATGTCACACGGGGTTCATATTAGATTTGCTAAAACCTTATTGGATGTTGTTTGTTTTACAACGGGTATTTTCTTAAAACCTAACGTAGGTCAATGTGTTTTTTTTTCTTTTTAGCAATTCGTTAGTATTTCCATTTAGTGCCTTTAATATGATTGATTACATACAATGGAAAAAATCGTGTAAAACATATTTCGTGACAAACAACCTCGAATTTGTTATGGTTGAGGAGTGTCCTCAAGTTCCGACCCTTGATGCACCGCGAAGTATTCACAATGCATATAAGGTGTGGATGAAGGCTAATTCATTGGCCCAACTTCACATTTTGGCTAACATACCTGATGTTTTTGCCGCAAGGGTTGAGAACATGGTCATTGCATGTGAGATCATGGACTTGTTGCAAGATTTGGAATGTCAGTTCTTACTTGTCGAGCACAAAAAGATGGATAATGAAATCAGTAGTGTCAGTTGTTCTGACACTGATCCCACTACTCTCTAAAAGAGGAGGAAAGACAGTAAATCTGCTTTATTAGTCTTAGAGACGTGTTTGGTAGAGAATGATGATTCTGCCTGGATTCTTGATTCGGTTGCTACCAATTATGTCAAGACTGCTTTTCTGAATGGAAATCTTGAGGAGACCATTTACATGGTGCAACCTGAGGGATTCATAACCCAAGGTCAAGAGCAAAAGATTTGCAAGCTTAACCGGTCCATTTATGGACTGAAATAAGCTTCTCGATCTTGGAACATAAGGTTTGATACTGTGATCAAATCTTATGGCTTTGATCAAAACGTTGATGAGCCTTGTGTATACAAGAAGATCATTAACAGTTCAGTAGTTTTTCTAGTATTATATATAGACGATATCCTACTCATTGGGAATGATATAGGTTTACTGACTGCAGTTAAGAATTGGCTAACGACCCTATTCCAAATGAAAGATTTAGGAGAGGCTCAGTTTGTTCTAGGTATTCAGATCTTTAGACATCGAAAGAATAAAATGCTAGCTCTGTCTTAGGCATCGTATATTGACAAGATACTTGTCAAATATTCGATGCAGGACTCCAAAAAGGGCTTATTACCTTTCAGGCACGGAGTTACATTGTCTAAGGAACAGTGTCCTAAGACACCTCAAGAGGTTGAGGAGATGAGACAGATCCCCTATGCATCTGCTGTAGGAAGCTTCATGTATGCGATGTTATGTACTAGACCTAAAATCTACTATTCTATGGGGATAGTCAGTAGATATCAATCTAATCCAAGATTAGATCACTGGACCGCCGTTAAAAACATTCTCAAGTATCTAAGGAGCATGAAGGACTATATGCTTGTGTATGGTTCTAAGGATTTGATCCTTACAGGATACCCGGACTCTGATTTTTTGACTAATAAGGATTCTAGGAAATCCACATCAAGATTAGTGTTCACTTTTAACAGAGGGACAGTAATATGGCGAAACACCAAGCAAGGGTGCATCGCTGACTCCACCATGGAGGCTGAGTATATAGTGGCTTGTGAAGCTGCTAAAGAAGCAGTTTGGCTCAGGAACTTCTTGATTGATCTGGAAGTTGTTCCAGACATGTCAAAGCCCATCACACTTTATTGTGATAATAGTGGTGTTGTGGCTAATTTTCGAGAGCCTAGGAGCAACAAGCATATAGAGCGGAAGTATCATCTCATCCGAGAGATTGTGCATCGAGGGGATGTGATTGTCATGCAGATAGCTTTGAAGCACAACATTACTGATCCGTTTACAAAGGCCTTCATGACTATGGTGTTTGAGGGTCACCTGCAGAGTATAGGTATATGGGACAGGCCACATCTAGACTAGGGCAAATGGGAGATTTGTACTGGACGCATGTTATGCCCTAGTTTATTATTTGTGTACTTTGTATTTTGACTATATTGTACACCCCACTAGCTTTAGGTCAAGTGAGAGATTGTTGGATTGATGCCCTAAATCTCGTAGGGTCCTATAATTTGTAAACATTATTGAACAAACTCATTGTGTATTTAATAAAATATATGATATTTTATTCATTGTCTATAAAATATATGATATTTTAGTTGCATTAACCATAAACTAATAAACTAACATCCGAGGTTATCTTTGTAACTTAAACATGTACGTAGAGACATACGAGTGTATCATATTTAAGTGATAACCTAAATGGCCTGTAGTAGATGGATAAGGCTGAGTATCTTATCCTGGAGACACTACGAGTATAGCCTACTTTGTAGGTGTTATAATCATTGTAAAGTGCTACAAATGATCTGATCCTGATCATTCATGTATAGACATATGAACGGGGATATTCTATACAAAGAAGTTTGTATAAGATCAGACCACGAAATGTTTAGTCCCATTATATAATGCCATTCATAATAGAGACTTACATTTGACCAGGATGACCATAGGTAACATGAATTGAATTCTGAGTGAGTTGTGAACTCCTGCCTATGAGGTGGTCCTTTGATTTGTATGGGTGAGAGTGGCCGGATCGTCGACTCAACAAGCCTACCATTTTGGGGATTCATCTGATTGGGGAGTTGGGAACGCAGCTACACAAGATGGAATTCACTCCTTCCCCGAGGAGAGGTAAGTAGATAAATTTTCCCCTTAAGAACTGATTCCAGGTCTCGTCCCCTGGCCCGAAAAGGGTTTAGTCATAGTTGGACTATGATCTATTGTTCATTATAGGGATCATCAATACTTAAGAAGTTAGATGTAACTATAGGGGTGAAACGGTAATTTGGCCTAGCTGTACTTACAAGCAATTTATGAAGGGGTATCGTACTGTTGATTAGTTATATTTAATGGACATAGAAATATATCTGTAGTGCGAAGAGTGCAGCTGTCGGTCTTTAGTGGTGTTCCCGATAGTTAACAGATGGTGAATAATTTAATTAAAAAGTTTAATTAATTATTCATGTACCATTGGAGCTTCAAGATATAGGTCCATGAAGTCCCCTTGGTAGCACAATAGGATTAATTGAGAATCAGTTTTTGGATTAATTTAAATTGTTCAAATTAATAGAGGGATTTAATTATATATGATATAATTAAGTTGATTCAATTATATGTGATATAATTGTTATAATGTATTTGGTACACTATAGCTTAATGAGAGGAAAAAAATATTTGAATGAGATTCAAATATATTTTCTATGAATTAGATTCATAATTGTTAATTAATATAAATATGATTTATATTAAATGCCATATAAGACAGAAAAGAAACTATAACTTATATTGTATGTGATACAATATTAAAACTATAGGTTATATGTTATATTTGATATAACATATAATTTAATATATATATATATATACACACATATATAATATGATAAGTTAGTTATCATGTTTATATTTATATTAATTATTATTTTAATATGATAAGTTAGTTATCATGGCCAAGTTAATCGATTTTGAGATAGAGAGAAACGACATAAGAGTTCTATGAGTGTGAATTGAATTTTATTGGTGAATATTTTCAATTCCTTCTACCTCTTCACAAAAATTCCCTAAAAAATCCAAAATAGTCAGGGCCCACCATTCCTGGGTTCTCATGCTGAGAATACCGAGGAAACCTTCAGGGTCATGTTCGTTCTTGTTCAAGGTTATTCTTGAAAAGGGTCTTCAAGAAGTTTGTGAATTGTTCGAGGGAAATCGTGAAGAAAGGTCTTCAAATGTGAGGTTTCTAAAACCCTTTCATTAGCATGCTGTAATTTATAATTAAATGTATATCTTGTTTCTTGTTTACTATAAAATTTACATTCATCGAAAAATAGAATTTGGTCGATCCGCTTCCGCTCAAGGTTCTTTTCTCACAGAGTTCCTTCAATTGTATGCTCATTACTTTACTATATAAATGTTATATATATTAGTAGTGAAATGAGATTGCATAAAGCATGACATTACCTTAGATACTTTATAATTGTTATAATTTACTAAAAAGATGTCAAAGCATGCAATGTACGGTTTTAATTGTTTCATTTCTTTATAATCGTTATAACTAAATGAAATTATAATTAAAATCAATAAATCAGAGTTGCATCAAATCTTAGGTTAAAAAATCATTTTTTAAAAATTGTTTTAAAACATGATTCACATAGACCTAAGATCATGTTTCTAATGAGATTAGAAATCTAAGTTTAATCTTTTAATCAGTTTAATAGAATTAAATTGATTCCTAATAAAAGATTAACTATGTAACAAATGTATCTATAAGGGACCTTTTGTCTAAGGTGAGCTTTGTCTACGCTAAGGTATTTAAGTTGATGGAAACATAACATCCCTCCTACCTGTAAACTTACTTGGAAAGGTGAATTAGATATATTTGCTACATGCATGCAAGTTTGATTAAAGTTTATTAAAGAGTTTAATGGACCTTAATCAAAATTGTTTAACTATTCAAAAGAAAGTGTTGTTTTTTGGCAAATTAAACAATCACATAGTTAAAATCAATAGCCGGATTTTCCTAAGTTAATCAACCCTAGGTAAAATGCTCAGTGGGAGGAAAATGAGGTATACGATACTTCTTTTCATCCTCTTCATGTTTCTCCTTAAAGTTCACATCGTGAGATTTACACTCGGCCTCGAGGCACCATGGGTGTCCCTCTACAGGTGGCATTTTTATAAATTAATATCAAGGTGAATGGGGAGAGTGTTTATAGTAAGTGGAAGCGGGACGTGTGACAACACATCCCATGGTCTCTTTCATTAGTTTGAAGTAAAGTTTCATGCATGGCCTCGTGGCACCGTGGGTGTCCCCCTAAAGAATGACATTTTTGTATGACACTTTATTCAAACTCCAACAATAGATAGGGTTGCTTTAATTTCATGTCTCAATCGGTTTTTCCCTATGGTTGGCTCATTAGAGTGAAACTTTAGGACCTAAAATGAGGGGTTACACTTACAAGAATTATTAAGTGGGTTTAACAAATTCTGAACCAAACAATGGTGACTGATAGATACAACAACAAGGTGTTGTTACGTTTATTAGTTGAGATTGTCTCGTTTGAGTGAAAAGGCACTTAATCACCCTACGGTGACTGTTGTTCTGCCTCACTGAAACATCATTGCATAATAGATGTCACTTACGGTACACTAGATTATTTTACTAAAATTGATTAGTTGTCTTATTGGTTTAATACAAATAAACTAATAATAAATAATGTGTATGGTTTCAGCAATCTTATTTCACAATGGCTTTCACGACATTAAATTTACTCGCTGCTGATAAATTAATCGATGAAAATTACACTTCATGAAAAAACGCGATCAACATAATACTTATCATTGATGACCTTCGTTTTGTCCTTATGGAGGACTATCCTCCCATTCTAGCTTCTAATGCTGCTCGAAATATTTGAGAAGCATACAAGCGTTGGACACGAGAAAATAAGAAGGCCCGAGCATGCAACTTGGCGAGCCCTTCCGAAGTCTTGGCTAAGAAGCATTAGCCCATGCTCACAGCCTGTGAGATCATGGAGTGCCTGAGGGAAATGTTTGGACAAACGTCCACATTGCTCAAGCATGACGCTTTTAAACACTTTTTCAATGCCCATATGTAAGAAGGGACATTTATTCGAGAACATGTTCTCAATATGATAGTCCACTTCAACGTAGCAGAGATGAATGGGCCCGTCATCGATGAAGCCAGTCAGGTTAGCTTCATTTTGGAATCTTTACTAGAAAGTTTCATCTATTTCCGTAGCAATGTTGTTTTGAATAGGATTGATTACAACCTAACCACCTTGCTCAACGAGCTACAGTCCTTCTAGTCCTTGATGAAAAGCAAGGAATAGAAGGGTGAGGAAAATGTTGCTTCATCCTCTAAGAAGTTCCACAAAGGTTCGACCTTTGGGATAAAATCTGTACCTTCTTCATTTGGCACCAAAAAATAGAAGAAGAAGAAGAAAGGTGGAAAGGGGAAAGCTAACTCACCAACTGCTGCCCAAAAGGACAAGAAAGCCAAGGTTGCAAAGGAAATCTATTTCTATTGCAACCAGAAGGGACACTGGAAGAGGAACTATCCCAAGTACTTTGCAGAAAAGAAGAAGGCCAAGCAAAGTAAATATGATTTGCTTGTTTTGGAAACATGTTTAGTGGAGAATGATGATTCTGCCTGGATTATAGATTCTGGCACCACTAACCACGTTTATTTTTCATTTCAGGGAATTAGTTCCTGGTGGCAACTTGATGCTGGTGAGATGACGATGCGGGTTGGAACTGGGCACGTCGTCTCGACTATGACAGTGGGAGGTCTCCACTTAATTTTACAGAATAAATTCATTTTACTAGAAAATGTATATGTAGTTCTGATTTATAGGAACCTAATTTCTGTAAAGTGTTTACTTGAACAATCTTATTGTATTAACTTCAATCTAAATAAAGTGTTTATTTCAAAAAATGGCATTGATATTTGTTCTGCTAAACTGGAAAACAATCTTTATGTGCTAAGATCGTTAGCAACTTAGGCACTCCATAACATTGAAATGTTTAAAACTGCGGTAACTCAACATAAAAGGCTTAAAATTTCTCCTGAAGTAAATGTCCAACTTTGGCACATAAGGTTAGGACACATCAATCTCAATAGGATTGAGAGGTTGGTGAAGAATAGACTTCTAAGCGAGTTAGAAGAAAATTTTTTACCCATGTGTGAGTCATGCCTTGAAGGTAAAATGACTAAAAGACCCTTTTATTGGAAAAGGTCATAGGGCCAAAGAACCTTTAAAGGTGGTACATTTAGACCTCTGTGGTCCGATGAATGGTAAAGCAAGGGGAGGTTTTGAATATTTCATCACAGGGCCAAAGAACCTCTATAGGTGGTACATGGTGGTACATTCAGACCTTTATGGTCTGATGAATGTCAAAGTAAGGGGAGGTTTTGAATATTTCATCACCTTTGTTAATGATTATTCAAGATATGGGTATGTTTATTTAATACAACACAAGTCTGAATCTTTTAAATAGTTTAAAGAATTCAAGGCTGAAGTTGAAAATGCATTAAATAGAACTATTAAGACATTTTTATATGATCGAGGTGGAGATTTTATAGATCTGATATTCCAAAACTATTTGATAGAACATGGAATTGTATCCCAACTCTTAGCACCTGGTACACCTCAGCAGAATGGTGTATTAGAAAGAAGAAATCGAACCTTGTTGAACATGGTTCAATCTATGATGAGTTATACTTCTTTACCTGACTCATTTTGAGGTTATGCAGTAGAGATTGCAGCGTACATTTCAAATTGTGTTCCATCCAAAAGTGTTACAAGAACACCTTTGGAATTATGGAATGGTCGTAAAGTTAGTTTACGTCATTTCAAAATATGGGGTTGCCCAGCACATGTGCTTGAGGTAAATCCTAAGAAACTGGAACTTTGTTCAAAACTATGCCTATTTGTAGGCTACCTCAAATGAAGGAGAGGTAGTTTCTTCTTCGACCCTAAGGACAATAAAGTGTTTATATCGACAAACGCTACTTTTCTAGAAGAAGACCATATAAAGGAGCACAAGCCTCGTAGTAAAGTTGTGTTGAATGAACTTTCCAAAGAAAATATTGAACCTTCAACAAAAGTTGTTGAAGAACCTAACACCTTAAAAAAAGTTGTTGAAGTTGTATCATCTAGTAGGTCAAATCCACCTCAAGTGTTAAAGGAGCCTTGACGCAGTGGAAAGGTCGCGAACCCACCTGTCCGTTACATCGATTTAACGGAAATCCTAGCTATGGTAACTGATGAAGAATTTGAGGATCCATTGTCTTATGAGAAGGCAATGGTGGATGTTGATAAAGATGAATGGATCGATGCTATGGATCTTGAAATAGAGTCGATGTACTTCAATTCAGTTGGGGATCTTATAGATCTACCTGATAGGTTTAAACCTTTAGGTTGCAAATGGATCTACGAGAGAAAACGGGGTGTTGATGGGAAGGTGCAAACCTTCAAGACTAGACTAGTGGCAAAGGGTTATACCTAGGTTGAGGGAGTCGACTATGAGGAGACTTTCTCACCTGTTGCCATATTAAAGTTTATACGAATCCTCTTATCCATTGCCTCATATTATGACTATGATATTTGAAAAATGGACATCAAGACTGCCTTTCTAAATGGCAATCTTGAGGAGACTATCCACATAGAACAACCTGAGGGATTCATAACCCAAGGTCAAAAGCAAAAGGTTTGCAGGCTTAATCGGTCCATTTATGGATTGAAGCAAGCTTCTCGATCCTAGAACATAAGGTTTGATATGTTGGAATACAAAAACAAGCAACGGAAGAAAATAGGATCATTAAACATTCTAATTCCTTTATTTTGACATCAAAATAAACATGTTCATAAGTAATTAAGAAGGTTTCAATACATACCTTTGAAGATCCTCTTCAAACACGTATTTGAGCTGCAAACTTCTCCAATTGAAGTCGTGAACCACCAAAAGATCTTCTCTATTATTCTCAAACTTGAATTTGAGTGGTGGAACTCATAAATGGAGTGAATTTGTGAAGGAAATAGAATGAGTTTTAGGTGAGGAAGAAGAACTCAACAGGAACAAATTTTCCAGCAACTTCAGCCCCTTTATCAGAAACATTGGAAAGTTTTTATTCTTCTTCTTCATGTAGGCATCATTGAATTCAGTCAAAGACACTCCAACTTAAAGATTGAGTGGGATAGATGTGTGAATTGTAGAGTTCTACCTACTTAGTTGGTGAAACATTGGATTTTTCCACTAAGTGAAAAATTCCAATTTTCAAATACAAATTGAAAATTAATTTCAATTAATTTAAAATTAATTTCAATTAAAATTTCAGAATTTAATTTCTTAAATTTGAAAATTAATATGATTTTAATTAATTAAATAATAATTTAATATCAAATATTAAATTAATCACACACCTAATTTTAAACATGAATCCTATTCATGTAATTAATATTTAAATAAATATTTAAATATTATAAACTCTCTAGTTTCGTTTAATTTTGATAAATTAAATGTTAATTAATTATATTAAATATAATTATACAAACCCTAAATTCAATTTGAACACTTCAAACTGATATCATTCCAAATTCATTCAATTTACTAATTCAAGGTGTTCATGTTTTAAGAGCTAGTAGAGAGACCTTATGGACCTACAGATCATGAGCTTCAAAAATTTGAGATTAATTGGCTAAAACTCTTTAGGCCGAATTAATCAATATTCGTTAACTACCGAGTCACACCACTATAGCTCGATAGTTGCACTCTCCTCACTGTAGATATATTTGTGTCCATTTGATTTAACCATAATCAGTAAGTCACCCCCTTCACAGGTTGTTCGTAATAATGACTGGGTCAAATGCTGTTTTTGTTGGGATTGATGCCCTAAATCTCGTAGGGTTTCGTAGTTTGTAAACATCTGTATGAACAAACATTATGTGATGTAATAATATGAGATATTTTCTTCACTGTTGTCTATGAAATATGAGATATTTTAGTTGCATTAACCACAACCAATAAACTAAGATCCCTGGTTATCGTTGTAACTTAAGCATGTATGTGATGACATACAAGTGGACCGTGCTTTAATTGATAACCTAAATGGTCTGTAGTATATGGATAAAGAAGGAAAACCTTATCTTGTTGACGCTACGAGTGTGGGCCACTTTGTAGATGTTACATGTGTTGGAAAGTGCTACAAATGGTCTGATCCTGATCATTCATGTATTAGACATGCGAGCAGGGATGCTCTATACAAAAAAGTTTGTATAAGACTGGACCACGAAATGATTTGTCTTGTTATATAACGCCGTTCATGGCAGAGATTTTCATTTCACTAGGATGACCATAGGTAACATGATCTTAGTCCTGAGTGAGTTGGAACTCTTGTCTATGAGGGTGGTCCTTTGATTTGTATGGGTGTGAGTGGCCAGATCGCTGACTCAAACCTACCACTTTGGGGATTCGTCTGATTGAGGAGCTGGAAACTCAGCTATACAAGATGGAATTCACTCATTCCCCGATTTAGATTAAGTAAATAAATTGCTCCCTTAAAGGCTGATTTCGAGACTTGAACAATGTGGCGTCACACCTTCTTTTGGCCCGAGAAGAATTTACTCATAGTAGGACTATGATGTATTGTTCATTAAAGGAATAAGTGGTATTTAAGGAGTTAGATGTAATTACAGGGGCAAAACGGTAAATTGGTCTGCTGTACTTACGAGTGATTTGTGAAGGGTCATCATACTATTGATAGATTATATCCAATGGACACAGAAATATATTTGTAGCGCGAAGAGTGCAGCTGTCTATCTTTAGTGGAATGGTCGATAGTTAACAGATAGTGGATATTGTGATTAAAGAGTTTAGTTAGTTATTCACGTATTGTTGGAGCTTCAAGCTACAGGTCCATAAGGTCCCCTTGGTAGCTCAATGAATTCAAGTTGAGAATTAGTTTTTGGGTTAGTTTGAAGTGTTCAAATTAATACGAGGAAATTTAATTATATATTCATCAATTATATGAGAAATAATTGACTAAATGTATTAAATGCTATAAGGGAGAAAAAGAACAATGGTTTATATATTGCATGAGATGTGATATTAAAACTATAGGTTATGAATATATTATTTATATTTGTAATTAAATCAATTATGGGATAATTGGTTACAGTTTTTTCTCCTAATAACCAACTTAGTGGGAAGTTGTGATCAGTTATGGTAACTGATCGTTAAAATGAAAATCCTTTTCATTTTTACAAAAAGGCGATCATAAGCGATTGAGAATCGTGGGATTAAAAGAATTAGCTATACGATCGTGTAAGAGTTTTCTATATGACAGTCTCTTGTTTTTCTAAACGATTGAGTATTAGTCTATACGATAGACTATAGTTATCTCCCACTTACTCGATCGTCTACACAATCGGTAAAATTCCTCCTACCCTCTACCAAATCCTACAGAGCCTATAACTCCTGGATTCTCACTCCGAGAATACCAAGGTAGCCTTCTGGTGGTGTCCACTTTCTGTTTGAGGGACGAATATTGTTTGTGCTTGTTTGATGAGATAGCAGAGGCATGATGTTCGTGTTGGTGAACGATCGTGCAGTAAGTTCGAGGGAACGAGAAGAATATTTCTTCAAGGGTAAGTTCTCTTGAACCTTAGTGCTTTTCCTTTTGAACAATGCTGTAATTTAGAGTTTTTGCATAACTATTACTGTTTGATGGTAAATAGGTATGTTCTGTCACAATGGGGTTTGGAACAATCTCGCTTCCGCTCACGGGTCTCTTTGTTGAGAGTTCCTTCAGTTTTACCCTCGAAATTACGTCTTGCTCTTTAAGTTCCACTGATCCTCTAATGAACAATTGGTTTGTGATCCAATCACTAAATCGGATCCTTCTCGGGGTAATGAGAAGGTGGGGCCCCTTGCTCAAGACCTGGATTCAACACTTAAGAGAACAACCTTCCTTCTATCTCTAAATCGGGTAGGCGTGAATTCTATCTTGCAGAACTATGTCCTCGGCTATCTATCCAATCTTATCCCCAAAATGGGAGGCTTATTGAGCAGTGATGTTGGACTACTCTCACCTATGCAGATCAAAAGATAATCCCGAATAAACAGGAGTTCATAATTAGCTCAGGATTAAGATCGAGTTACCTAGGTCATCTAAGTGAAATAATCAGTCTTAAACAGTAAACAATGTTATAATTTAAGAATGACTTATTTCTTGGTCCGATCTTACGCAAACTCATTGCATAGGATTTCCCCACTCCTCAGTCAATACATGAACGAATCAGGATCACCTCGTTTGTAGCATCTTACAACAAATTGTAACAATTACAGAGTGGGCCACATCCAATAGTGTTACCAGAATAAGGCACCTGACCTTACTCATATACTATAGATCATTTTGACTATTTACTCGAACCCGATCCACTTTTATGTCTCCACATAAAGTTCAAGTATTCATATTAAGCCATGAATTTTAGTTTATGGGATTTAGTCTTTACAAGTGCAATTTACAAATTCAATAACAATTTTATTGAAAAAAATGTCAAATAATGTCTTTATTGATAATAGAAAATGTTTAACTCTACAAACTATGAGTTTTAGGACATACAACCCAACATGATACTACGATCAAATTTTATGGCTTTGATCAAAATGTTGATGAGCCTTGTGTATACAAGAGGATCATCAACAGTTCTTTTCCTAGTGTTAAATGTAGATGATATCCTACTCATTGAGAATGACGTAGGTCTACAGGCTGAAGTTAAAAACTGGCTAGCGACCCAATTCCAAATGAAATATTTGAGAGAGGCTCAGTTTGTTCTAGGAATTAAGATATTTAGAGATCGAAAGAACATAACACTAGCTTTGTCTCAAGCATCATATATTGACAAAATGCTTGTCAAGTATTCGATGTAGAACTCCAAGAGAGGTTTTCTACCTTTCAGGCATGGAGTAATATTGTCTAAGGAACAGTGTCCTAAGACACCTCAAGAGATTGAGAAAATGATACAGATCCCCTATGCATCGGCTGTTGGCAACATGATGTATTCAATATGTACTAGACCGACATCTACTATGCGGTGGGGATAGTCAGTAGATATCAATCTTGTTGGGGATGATGCCCTAAACTCTCGTGTCTTGTAGTTTATAAATATAGTTTTGTACGAACGCTTGTGATATATAGTAGATGATATTTTCTTCACTACTTATCTTTAACATTGGATGTTTTATTTGCTTTACTACAAACCAATAAACTAAATCTCTGGTTGTCATCATGTAACTTAAGCATGTATGTGGTGACATACAAGTGGATCATGTCTTAAGTGATAACCAAAATGGTCTGTAGTATATGGATATAGGAGGGAAACCTTATCCGGATAATGCACGGATGCGGCCCGCTTTGTAGAATAGTTACAAGTGTTATGACTTGCTACAGATGGTCTAATCCTGATCATTCATGTGGGGACGTGCGAGCGGGGGTGTCCTATACAAAGAGTTTGTATAAGATCTAACCACGAAGTGTTAACATCTCGTTATATAACACCATTCATGAAAGAGACTTCACTTCATAAGATGACCGTAGGTAACATAACCTCAATCCCGAGTGAGTTGGGAACTCTTGCCTTTGAGGGCGGTCCTTTGATTTGCATGGGTACAAGTGGCCAGGTCGCCGACTCAAGCCTACCACTTTGGGGATTCGTGTGATTTGGGAGCTGGGAACTCAACTACACAAGATGGAATTCACTCATTCCTCGAAGCAGGGGTAAGTAGATAGATTGCTCCCTTAAGAGCTGATCTCGGGGCTTGAACGATGTGGCGCCACACATCTTCTCATGGCCTGAGAGGTGTCCACACATAGTAGGATTATGTTGTATTGTTCATTAGAGGGATCAGTGGTACTTAAGGAGTTAGATGTAACTATAGGGACAAAACGGTAAATTTGTCCAACTGTACTTATGAGCATCTATGAAGGGTTATCGTACTGTTGATTGGTTATATCCAATAAACACAGAAATATATCTGTGGTAAGGAGAGTTCAACTATCGGTTTTTAGTGGAATGCCTGGTAGTTAACGGATGGTGGATCTTGTGGTTAAAGAGTTTAGTCAGCTACTCACATACCATTGGAGCTTCGAGCCATAAGTCCATAAAGTCTTCATAGCAGCTCAATGGATTCAAATTGAGAATAAGTTTTTGGGTCAGTTTGAAATGTTCAAATTGACTAGAGGGAGTTCGATTATATATGATATAATTGAACTGGTTAATTATATATGATATGATTGACTTTATGTATGAGGTACATTAATTAGAGGAAAATGGATATAAATATGATTTATATCTAGTGGAGGAGAAAACACTATAGTTTATATGTGATATTAAACTATAGGTTAATGAATATAATATGATTATATTTATTATTTCAATTTGACAATTATAGGATAATTGTGCACTCTGTTTTCTCCGTAACTGTGTGTTAGTGGGAAGTTTGATTTAGTTTTCATAACTGAAGAATAAAATGAAAATCGTTTTCATTTTGCAAAAGATGACGTAATTCACTCAAATAAAGAGTATAGTACCCATCGTTTAGCTAACCGAGAGACTATACGATAGCTCTAAGTTGCTACACGATAGTATACAAGCGCGCATCTTTCTAAACGATCGCCTACATTTTACTAAACGATCGTCTAGTGCCGAGCATTTATTAAATGATAATATAGATGATCGCTACCTATTTACTAAACGATCGTGTACTTCACCTAAATGATCAAGCATTTTGTTTATACGATAGACTTGCCCTTCTCCCACTTGTTTGATTGTTGTATACGATCTTCATTCCTCCTCCCCTCTACCAAATCCCAACAGAGCCCATTCATTAGATTCTCACACTAAGTAATCTGAGGGTTCCAAGTGGTGGTGTCGTCCCCATTTGCTTCTGTGTTTGTGGAGGCCGTTTGTGTGTAGACGACCGGTGTTGGTGAACGATTGGCTTGATGTTCCAGCAAGAGCGAGAGTAGCCATCATTTGGAGAGAGTGACATTTGCTGTAGAGAAAGGTTCTTCAACTGGTCAGTTTCCTTGTTCTCTTGTTTGTTATTTTTAAAGCATATTGGTAATTTGTAGTATGATGCATATCTATCTGTTTGAATGTAAATGTGGTAGTTCTGCCGCAATGTCTTTGGAAAGATCTGCTTCCGCTCAGAGGTACTCTTGTATAAGATTTCCTTCAAATCTAATCTAGGATATGATCACTGGACCGCCATTAAGAATATCCTCAAGTATCTACGGGAGAACGAGGGACAACATACTCGTGTATAGTTCTAAAGATTTGATTCCTATTGGATACACGGACTCTGATTTTCAAACTGATAAAGATTCTAGGAAATCCACATCAGGATCATTGTTCACTCTTAACGGAGAAGTAGCAGTCTAGAGAAGCACCAAGCAAGGGTGCATTGCTGACTCCACTATGGAGGCCAAGTATGTAACGACTTGTGAAACTGTTAAGGAAGTCATTTGACTCAGAAAGTTTCTGACTCATCTGAAAGTTGTTCTAGACATGTCAAAACCCATCACACTTTATTGTGATAATAGTGGTGTTGTAGCTAATTTGCGAGAAAATATGTACTGGACAATTTGTACCCTAGTTTATTAATTTGTGTACTATGTATTTTAGTTTGGCTTCATTCTACACCTCACTAGCTTTAGGTCAAGTGTGAAATTGTTGGGGCTAGTGTCCTAAATCTCATAGGGTCATATAGTTTGTAATTGTAATATACAAACATTTTATTTATGTAATAAAATATGTGATATTTTATTTCAAAATTAGTTGCATTAACCACAAACCAATAAACCGACATCGAAGGTTATATTATAGTTTAAACATGTATGTGAGACATACAGGTGGATCATGTTTAAGTAATAACCTAAATGATCTGTAGTAGATGGATAAGATTGGATACCTTATCTTGGTGACACTACAAGTATGACCCACTTTATAGATGTTCAATTGTTATAAATACTACAAATGATTTGATCCTGATCATTCATGTGGAAACATGTGAGCGAGGATATTCTATACCAAGGAGTTTGTATAAGACCGGACCACGAAATGTTTAGTCTCATTATATAACACCGTTCATAATAGAGACTTACATTTCACCAGGATGACCATAGGTAGCATGACCTGATCCTGAGTAAGTTGTGAACTCTTGCCTATGAAGGCAGACCTTTGATTTGTATGGGTGAGAATGCATAATCGCCGACTCAACAAGTCTACTATTTTGGGGATTCGTCTGATTGGGGAGTTGGGAACACAGCTACATCAGAAGGAATTCACTCCTTCTTCAATGTCGAGGCAAGTAGATAAATTGATCCCTTAAAGGTTGATTCTGAGGCTTGAACAATGTGATGTCACACTCTCTCCTGGCCTGAGAGGGGTTTAGTCATAGTTGGACTATGATCTATTGTTCATTAGAGGGATCAGTGGTATTTAAGAAGTTAGATGTAACTAAGGGACAAGGCGGTAATTTTGGCCCAGTTGTACTTATGATCAATTTGTGAAGGGTCATTGTACTGTTGATTGGTTATATTCAGTGGACACAGAAATATATCTGTAGTGTGAAGAGTGTAGTTGTTGATCTTTAATAGAGTGTCCGACAGTTAACAGATGGCGAATAGTTTAATTAAAGAGTTTAATTCATTATTCACATATACGGTTGAAGCTACATGTCCATGAGGTCCCCTCGTTAGCTCAATAAAAATTAATGAGAATAAGTTTTTGGATTAATTTGAATTGTTCAAATTAATTGAGAAAATTAATTATATATGCTATAATTAAGTTAAATTAATTATATATGATATAATTGTTATAATGTATTTGATACATTATAATATAAAGTTTATTTGAGAGAAAATAAATATTTGAGTATGATTCAAATATTAATTATGTGAATTGGATTCATATTATTAAATTTAATATAAATATGATTTATTACATTTCATTTATGAGAAAGAAGAAACTATAGGTTATATAGTATATGATATAATATTAAAAACTATAGGTTATATGTTATATATGATATAACATATAACTATGTATATATGTATAATAAATTAGTTATTCTATATATATATATATATATAATATCTTAATTTATTAAAATTAAATTATTTTGTTTAATTTAAGTTAATTTAATTTTAAATTAAATTAAAGGGAGGGAAATAACTTTCCCTCCTCTTAATTCTCTCCACATCACGTTGATGGGTGGTTGCCAGAGGGATTCAACTTCTACCTAGATTATTCACAGCACAGTTTTTTTTTTTTTTTTTTTTCATCCTTACTTCTCCTCCTCTATTATTATTCAATCTCCCTTCCCTCACCAAGAGTACCACAAACGCTTGGATTCTCCCATGAGAATACTGAGATCATCTTGTGGTTGTGCCCTTTTCGGTTTTGGAATTTCGTTTGAAGAATGTCTCCAAAGGTACGGGTTTTCTAAACCCTATTTGTTTTTTGTTGTAATTAGTACGCTATATTTTATATATAAATGCATAATTCTTTCTTCCTTTGTAAAATTGTAATTCTATAAAAATTGAGGTTTTGGAAGATTTGCTTTCACTCAAGGATCTCCTCACAAGGATTCCTTCATAACCGTACCACTCTTTTGTTTTAAGGGATACAACCACGTAAATCAACTGAAATCGTCTATAAAGAGAACATAATATCTGTAACCATTAACCGATAACATAGGGGCAGGTCTCCAAACATTTGTGTGTACTAAAACAAAAGATGCGATTGCACGAGAGACATAATTTGGAAAAGGAAGATTATGGGTTTTGCCAAATTGACAAGATTCACAAAACTCAAGTGTTTCATTAGCTGGGATCTTCAAATTACACTGCTGAATAACTTTGTTAAGAACATTTAAAGATGGATGACCAAACCTTTTGTATAACAAAAACTGTCATTTGTGTACAGATAAAGAACAAACAGTAGATAATGACAAATTAGATCTTGAAGACTGATTGTCAGCCTAACAAGGAGTAGTGAGCAACACTGCTTGATTCTTATTTATTAACTGGCTGGGTTGTTCCATCCGATACAGTCCATCTCTAAAGACCCCCTTTCAGTAGCACTTTTCCCGTGGTTGTCCTTAACCAAACAAAAATCAGAGTGAAATTCCACATATACATTATTTTCACTAGCTAAGCGAGAAACACAAATCAGATTCTTGGCAATGTGAGGAACACATAAAACATCATTCAACTATAGAGAACCAAAATTCGAAACAATAGTAGAACTGCCTATATGAGAGATTGGTAACATATTACCATTTCCAACCACAACTTTTTCATTACCTGTGTATCCAGAAGAAGAGGTGATATGATTTGGGCTTGTTGCAACATGACTTGAAGCCTCATTATCAGTATACCAGCTTGGATCAACCACACTCTCAGGATTTGCTATACCAGAATTAGTAAAAAATGCAAATGAATTCTAAGCAGGTTGAAGAAAACATTTATTCTGAAGGATAGACATGGTATAGGTGGACTCAATATACTTTTGAGTTTGCTTAGGATTATTCAACATTGGATTGTATCGAAGAAAACAAATATCAGCAGTGTGGCCCAACTTGCTACAAATTTGACATAATGGACGATTTGTAGAGGGATCATTCCACCTACTTTTCCCTCGACTCTTGTTCCCTTTGGAACCAAAGTTTTGGTTTGCTTACGCTTGTTGATTTGAATGCTGATGTTGCTGAATATTTTGCACCACATTAACAGAAGGAGAAACATTAGCATGAAGAGACAAATTAGACAAACCTGTCTTCATCGTCATCTGGTACTCAAGCCCCTGTTCATAGAAGAGAAGATCAGACTGTATATTAGCCCAGCTGATGCCATGTTTCCCTTGAATCGACACAGCTACAGGATTATAGTCTTCATCCAGTCCGGATAATACTTGGGAAACAAGATCACTTACCATAATGGGGTTACCCGCAAGGGCAAGACCGTCAGAGTATTTTTCATCGTAGCTAAATACTCTTCTATTTTCATCGATCCTTTCCACGTTTCTTGGAAAATTCACTTTAGATGATCAACTTCAGCTTTGGATTGCATGCCGAAGAGCTCTTGGACGACTTCCCATATACTACGAGTTGACTGAAAACCCATAACCTGGGTAGTTATTTCTTGAGACATTGGGTTGTATAGTAAACCCAAAATAAGCTGATTGTTACGAAAACGACAATTAAAGAATATAAAAGAACGTACAAAAATCGACACAAAATTATACATGATTATATACAAATGGTGTATCTAGGGTAGAGAGTTTATATAGCGCACTATTCGAAATCCTAATATCATAATTGTAAATAACTATAAATAAATAGATATGTTAAATATGAATTTGAATAGGTTTCGGAGGCCATACTTGATTGTTCGAAGTGTCAACAAACAAATTCAAGGCATTCAAACACTGATCAATAGCAACTATGCTGGA
>NC_143489.1:81300510-81321802 GCF_027475165.1 Benincasa hispida | reverse complement strand
GAACAATTGATTTATGATCCAATCAACAAACTGAGTCCCTCTCATTGTTCAAGACCCAGAGTCAGCACTTAAGGGAACAACCTCTCTACTATCCCTAAAAGCAGGTAGGAGTAAATTTCATCTTGCATCCTAAGTCCCTAGCTATCTATTCGATCTTACCCCTGAAATGGGAGTTTATTGAGTCGGCGTTGTTGAGCCAACCCTCACCTATGCAAATCTAAGGATAATTCCGAATAAACAGGAGTTCATAGTTAGCTCAGGATTAAGGTCAAGTTACCTAGGTCATCGCTTTGAAATAGTCAGTTTTAAATAGTAAATAGCGTTACAAAATAAGAGTGACTGATTTCGTAGTCCGATCTTGTACAAACTCATTTGCATAGGATGGCCCCACTCCTCATGTCATAATATGTACGAATTAGGATCACTTCGTTTGTAGCACCTTACAACTCTTTGTAACAACTACAGAGTAGGCCGCATCCAATAATGTTACCAGAATAAGGCACCCAACCTTATTCATATACTATAAATCATTTTGATTATTTACTCAAACATGATCCACTTTTATGTCTCCACATAAAGTTCAAGTACTCATGTAATAGTCATGGGTCTTTTAGGGTTATTGGATTTCTAATAAGCAATACATATATTCAATAACAACTTATTGAATTTTCAAAATAAGTTTTATTGTTTACAAACCACGAGTTTTAGGACATTAGACCCAACAAACTCCCACTTACACTAAAACTCCAATAATAACTTATACATCCAAATATATAGGACTGTGTTTCTGAGTTTTATAGAGAAATACAATAAACTAGGGTATCCCATACCCATGGTTTACCATTCGGTATCTCATACCCGATATTTCTCCCATTTGCCTTAGGTTATTAACTTGGTATTCCTAGTCTTACTAGGTGATTCTCAAACACTTTAGTCGAGAGAATCATTGTAAACATGTTAGTATACGATAGACTTCTTATTAAACTTTATGGGGAATACGTTACTCTTGAGAAAACCTAAAAAGTCACTTATCTAAAACCCTTAGCAGTCTTTTTTTCTAAGTAAACTAAACTCTAGGTTATAAAATACTCAGTGGGAGGAAGAGATGTATCTGATATGTCAATGGTTCTACTCACATTTCTCCCTGTATGTTCACACCGTGAGATTCATACTTGGCCTCGTGGTGCCTTGAGAGCATCCCCCTTCGGATGGTGTTTGCATAAGTCAATATCAAGGTGGAAAGAGAGAGTGTTTAGAGTAAGTGAGTGAAGGGTGGGTGTCAATACATCCAACAGTCTCTATCATTGGTTCCCATCGTGAGATCATTTTGTACTCCCTTGTGGCACCTTAGGTGTGTCCCCCTTCGGATGGGTTTTGTGCAGTTGGTCAAGATCAAGGTGACTTCCATAAATGGATAGGGTTACTTTAGGTTTTGCCTAAATCGGATTTTTTCCCTTCGGATTGGATGCTTGGGGCGGATATTTAGAGCCTAAAATGGCGGGTCATAATTACGGGAGGTTGTTAACTAAGTTAATGATCTCTTGACCAAATCAATGATGGTTAGTCATGATAGGAGCAAGAGTTGTTCTGGTATTAATAACTGGTTGAGAATTTCTCAATTCAGAGAAGAGACAATTGACCTCCCTTCGGCGGCTTTTGTCCTGAACCTTTGAAGCGTCATTGCGAAACTAGATGTCACACGAGGTTCATATTAGTTTTGCTAAACCTTATTGGATGTTGTTTGTTTTTCAACGGGTATTTGCTTAAAACCTAACGTAGGTCAATGTGTTTTTGTTTTTAGCAACTCGTTAGTATTTTTGTATAGTGCCTTTAATATGACTAATTACATACAATGCAAAGAATATTGTAAAACATCTTTCGGGGTAAACGACCTCAAATTTATCATGGTTGAGTAATGTCCTCAATTCCTGACCTTAAATGTACCGCGAAATGTTCGCAATGCATATGAGATGTGGATGAAGGCTAATTCATTGGCCGTAGTTCACATTTTGGCTAGTAACCTAATGTTTTGACCAAAAGGGTTAAGAATATGGTCATTGCACGCGAGATTATGGACTCGTTGCAAGAATTGTTTAAACGTCAGTTCTTACTTGTCGAGCACAAAGGGATGGATGATAAAAACAGTAGTGTCAGTTCCCCAGTTAAACTCCAGGAAAAGGATGCAATTGTTATTGACTCTATTGAGGTTCATGGAAGAGAAGTGTTCTCTGAAATACAACTTAAAGCTTATTTAGGTTCTGATACAGATCTCAATAGTCTCCAGAAGAGGAGGAAATACAGTAAATGTGATTTATTGGTCTTGGAGACATGTTTGGTAGAGAATGATGATTCTGCCTGGATCCTAGATTAGGGTGCTACCAACCATGCTAGTTCCTCTTACCAAGGATTCAGTTCCTAGCAAACGTTGGCACAAGGAGAGATGACTCTTAGAGTCGGTACTAGTGAGATTATTTTAGTTGTTGCTGTAGGCACGCTGAAGTCATTTGTTGACAAGAAACGTTATCTATTACTCGATAACTTTTTCATAGTACCTCTTTATCTCGGTTTCTTGTCTCAATGAACAAGGGTATATCGTCTCCTTTTCTGAGAATAAAGTTTTTATTTTCAAGAATAGAATGAAGATTGGTTTTGGTTCAATGGAACATAACTTGTATGTACTAAGGTTGTTAGTCATAAAAGCCTTATTTAACATTGAAATGTTCAGTACTGTGACAACAGCTAAAATACCAAAGATTTCTCCTAAGGAAAACACCCATCTTTGGCTTCTAAGGTTAGGTCACATCAACCTCAATAGGATTGAGCAGTTGGTTAAAAGTGGACTTCTAAAGAGTTTAGAAGAAAACTCCTTGCCGGTGTGTGAATCATGCTTCGAAGGCAAGATGTCCAAATGACCTTTTACTAAAAAAAAAATAAAATATCCAAGGAAGTCTTAGAACTTGTATATTCAGACCTTTGTGGTCCGATGAGTGTGAGGGTTAAAAGTGGGTATGAATATTTCATCCCTTTCATAGATGACTATACAAGGTACGAGTATCTCTACCTATTGCAACGAAAGTCTGAAGTTCTTGACAAGTTCAAGGAATATAAGACTGAAGTTGAAAACTTATTAGGTAAGAAGATAAAAATACTACGATCTAATTTGTGTGGAGAGTATATAGACCTCTAATTTGAGAACTATGTGATAGAACATACGATTGCGCCCAACTCTGGACCCCAGGTACAGCTCAGCAGAATGGTGTATCAGAAAGGAGAAACAGAACCTTGTTGGACATGGTTTGGTCTATAATGAGTTTTGCTCATCTTTCATAATCGTTTTAGGATTTTGCAGTGGAGACTGCATGCTACATCCTGAACAATGTTCCCTCAAAAAGTTTTTCTGAAACATCTTTTGAGTTGTGGAGAGGCCATAAAGGTAATTTACGCCACTTTTGGATTTGGGGGTGTCCGGCACATATGCTTGTGACTAACCCAAAGAAGTTGGAACTGCGTTCGAAAGTTTGCCTCTTTATAGGTTACCCCAAGGAAATGAGAGGTGGATACTTCTATGATCCGAGTGAGAATAGAGTGTTTGTTTCTATAAATGCTATCTTCTTAGAAGAAGACCACATGAGGGATCATAAGCCATGAAGTAAGCTCGTTTTATGTGAGATTTCATTCGAAACTTAGACTACTGAGGGTTCTACAAGAGTTGTTGAACAGGCCGACGATCAACAAGAGTTGTTGATGTCGGTAAATCTAATCAACCAGCTTAAGCGTTGAGACTGTCTTGACGTAGTAGGTGGGCTATGAACCCACCGGATCGCTACATAGGTTTGAATGAAGGCCAAAACATCATTTCTAATAATAGGGTCGCAGATCCATTGTCTTTTAAGAAAGCAATGGAGGATGTTGACAAGGATGAATGGATTAAAGCCATGAACCAAGAGATGAAGTCTATGTACTTCAATCGCGTCTGGGATCTTGTTGATTCGCCTAATGGGGTAAGACCAATTGGGTGTCAGTGGATCTATAAGCAAAATAGAGGTGTAGATGGAAGGTACAAACCTTTAAGGCTTGACTCGTGGCAAAGGGTTATACCCAAATCGAGGGAGTTAACTATGAGGAAACTTTCTCACTTGTTGTCATGCTCAAGTCTATCAGGATACTCCTATCCGTAGCCACATTTTATGATTATGAGATATGGCAAATGGACGTCAAGACTGGAGACCTTTTATATGACTCAACGAGAGGGGTTCATATTTTCATATCAAGAGTAAAGAGTTTGCAAGCTTAATAGGTCCATTTATGGGTTGAAACAAGCGTATAGATCATGGAACATTAGATTTAACACTACACTCAAGTCGTTCGGCTTTGATCAGAACGTTGATGAGCCTTGTGTTTATAAGAAGATCATCAACAACTCAGTAGCTTTTCTGCTACTGTATGTGCATGATATCTTACTCATCAGGAATGATGTAAGGTATCTAACTGACATTAAGAAATGACCAGCTATCCAGTTCCAAATGAAATATTTGGGTGAGGCACAGTATGTTCTAGGGATCCAGATCATTCAGGATCGTAAGAACAAGAGGTTAGCCTTGTCTCAGGCATCGTACATCGATCAAATGTTGATAAGGTATAGGATGTAGGATTCTAAGAGGGGTTTGTTACCCTTCAGACATGGAACCATTTTGTCTTAGAATCAATGTCATAAGACACCTCAAGAGGTTGAGGAGATGAGACAGATTCCCTATGCTTCAGCTGTAGAAAGCTTAATGTATGCAATATTGTGTACCAGACCCGACATTTACTATGCAGTATGGATTGTCAGTCGATATCAGTCCAATCCAGGATTTGATCACTAGACGGCGGTCAAGACGATCCTCAAGTATCTTTGAAGAACGAAGTACTACATGCTCGTGTATGGAGATAAGAATCTGATCCTTATAGGATACATGGACTCTGACTTTTAGACTGATAGAGATTCTCACAAATTGACATCGGGGTCAGTGTTCACTCTGAATGGAAGGGTTGTAGCGTGGTGAAGCATCAAGCAAGGATGCATCGCGGACTCCACTATGGAAGCCAAATACGTAGCCGCTTGTGAAGCAACTAAGGAGGCTGTTTGGTAGAGGAAATTCCTTGCAGATTTGAAAGTTATTCCAAATATGGATTTGCCTATCACTCTCTATTGTGATAACAATGGGGCTGTAGAAAATTCGAAGGATCCTCGGAGTCATTGTCGGGGCAATCATATAGAGCGGAAATACCACTTGATCAGGGAGATTGTGCATCATGGTGATGTGATAGTCACGTAGATCTCTTCGGAGCACAACGTTACTGATCCCTTTACAAAGGCTCTCACAACTAAAATGTTCGAGGGTCACCTAGAGAGTCTGGGTCTGCGAGACATGCGACATCTTGTCTAGGGAAAGTGGGAGATGGTACTGGGGTATGCCCTAGTTTATTGTATATTGTACATGTAATTTTTCTTGTAGTGTACATTAGTCTCTCAAGGCAATAGGCATGTAGGAGATTATTGGGATTGGTGTCCTAATTCTCCTAGAGTCTCGTTGTTTGTAATTATACACATTGTTATGAATAAAATAAGCGTTATTTCATTTTGGCATTTACTCATATCCAATAAACAAAGCTCCATGGTTATTGTATGTAAACTTAAGTATGTATATGAGATATACAAGTGGATCATGTCTTAAGTGATAACCTAAATAGGTCTACAGTATAAGGATTAAGGTGGGATATCTGATCCTGGTGACACTACGGATACGACTAATAACGGGCAGAAATTCATGCTATCTTTGTGCTAAGTTCTTAAACAATATTGGATTGCGTTGATAAAACATGTTAAATTGCGTTCATCAAGCATCAATTTCATAATATTGCGGACGCATGCGTTCAACGCATAGGAACCGTTGATTTTTGTATTTTTATGCAGAATATGTGTTAACGCAAGGCAAGAATTGCGACCATAGAAAATCATCAGTTGAGCGTAACTTCACCTCAAGGCTTTGCGATGATTGTGCTCGCAAATATTCGCCTGAAAAGGATTTCCGCGACTTGGTCAGTGCAACATGATGGGTGCATCTGGGTGAAAGGCTAATTAATTGTGATGAGACAGAAAACTGATGACAGTCGAATCCGAATTAAGTTGACAATCGATAACGATCACAAGTAAATTCAGCTTTTCGATGACAAATATTCAGCGCATCAGTCAGGAATTAAAGTTGTCCCATCTGGAAAATCACGAGAGAGAAGCCACCATTCACCTTGGATGTTCTATAAATACCAGAGGCACCCTTCGGAAAAGGGGTTGACGAGTTCACGAGTTCATCTATTCTTTGTTCCACAAGTTCGCACACCCTTGTTCATAGTTTTCTTTCATTTTAAGGCGGAGCAAGAGAAGAGTGGTGACGCCGAAGATCGCTTAGGGCAACTCGAGAGAGAACCTTAGGGCGTAGAAGCAGAGAGCGGGCTGACTCTCGTGAGAGCGAGATTATTTTTTGAGCACGAGTAGAAAAACAGTGTAAACGCCTGGGAAGCAAGAGATTTCTACCATGTTCTTTATTCTATACTTGCATTGTTATTTTGTACTTCATCTTCATATTTATACAATGGAAGTTCTATTTCTACATCTGCCCACTCTCTTAATATGCATGAGTAGCTATACTAGTCGAATGGGTTAAGAAGAACTATGTTAACATGACCTAGGAAGTTCATTGCTTGCGATTTTCTTGTTTTATGCTGTGCAAAACACCCCTTTAGAGCTACTCAAGAGAGAGTCTGAAGAAAGAACCTAAAACTCAAGAGAGCTAGTTAGAATCTAGACTCAAAAGAGCAAGATTAGAACTGCATAAACAAGAGATAAGGACTTAGAGATAAGCTCTGGTTGTCAACCTGCATCGCATGCATCCTAGAGATAGGAATGATATTATGTGGTCGCCTTATTTGTGTGTGTGTTATTCTGTCATCGCATAAATAAGAATAGAGGCTTATGTGTAGGTCCTATAAACTTATCACACATATCGTATGCATTCTAGCATTAGAAGCCATGGCATTCGCATCGAGAGACGGTTTACTATTGTATGCATGTTGCATGGTCGCAAAGCACGAATGCTTTCTAGGAAGTGTTAGCCGAAATTCTTCTCATCCCGTTCACTGCATATTCATCGCATTTCCCGTTCACCGCATATTCATTGCATTTTCCGTTTACCAACTATTTTCAAATTCCTCCACAATTGTTATTTTTCTTCATTAACGCAATGAACAACAAACCAACAATTTATTTATTTGGTTACCGCAAGACTTTCATAAAAATTACCAAAGCAATCTGTTTTCACAAGTCCCTGTGTTCGACCTTGGACTTACCAAGAAACTCAGAGGAATTTACACTTGGATTCCGCTGAGGAAACTTGAGTGCACAATGCAATTTCATCAACACATATCATCCATATTTCCACTTCATAAAATTAAACATCAACGACTCGCTTTGTAGAGGTTTGCAAGTGTTATAAACTTCTACAAATGGTAGATCCTGACCATTCATGTGGAGACATGCAAGTAGAAGTGTCCTATACAAAGAGTTTGTATAAGACCGGACCACAAGATGACTAGTCTCTGTATTTAACACTGTTGATATTGGAGACTTACATCTCACCTAAATGACCATAGGTGACATGACCTCAATCCTGAGTGTTTTGGAAACTTCTGCCTTTGAGGGCAGTCCTTTTATTAGTATGGGTGAGAGTGGCCAGATTGCCAACTCAATATGCATATCTTTTTGGCGACTTATCTGATTTGGGAGCTAGGAACTCAGTTATACAAGATGGAATTCACTCATTCCCCGAAGCAGAGGTAAGTAGATATGATCGGTATGGTGTATGAGATACATCAAGTGGAAGGTTAATGTAAATGAGATTTACACTTAAGACCATGAAATAGAAAAAGAGATATGTATTATATGTTTCATGAGATGAAATATTAAAACTATAGGTTATAAATATATTTTGGTAAGTTGGTTATCATTCATATTTATAATAATATCAATTACTGGATAATTATCTCTCTTTCTCTAATAACCAATTGAGTGGGAGGTTAATGGTGGTTTCATGGTAACCGTGAGATAAAAAGGAAAAATATTTTCCTAAAATTAGTTAAAGTTAATTTGAGATTTCCAATCTCGAAAAATTTTCAGGAAAAGGTTGTCAAGTAAATAAGATTTACTAAACGACAACTTGGAGAGACTAGATGATCCCGGAGAGTTTTTATACGATAAACTTTCAGCTGGCCAATGAGCTAAACGATCGCATAGCTTTTGTTAAATGATTGGACATCGTCCTATACGATAGGCTTTGACATCTCCCACTTGCCCAATCGTTTAGATGATTGTTCACCTCCGGTCTCTGCCTCTAACCAAGTCCACACAGAGCCCACACTTCTGGATTCTCACATTGAGAATACCAAGGTAACCTTTTTGGGTGTGTCATAATCAACTCGACACAGTCGAGGTTCTTTGGAGGCCGTTCGTGGTGTTCCGGGTGTTTGTGACTTACAGATCGTGGTGTACGAGTTCGCTGTGATCATGCAGTGTAGAGTTCGTGTTGTTCGAGCGTTTGTGATCAAGGGTGTTGAAAATGAGTCTTCAATGGTATGTGCATTCTTTCCCTTGATCGTGTAGAAAAGCATGTTGTAATTTCGGTTTTATGCATAGCCTGTTGTTTCCGTTTGTTGACTGTAATTGTTAATATTCATATACGATTTAAATTTGGAACGGTCCTTCTACTGTTCATGAAATTCCTCATGTCTGATTTCCTTTACAAACAAGGTTAGTGGCCCTAGAGTCAATAATCTAGGCAGAATCACCATTCTCCAGTGAACAAGTTTCTAAGACAAATAAATCACATTTACCTTATTTGGCCTTCTTCTTTACTACCAAATATCTGGGGCAGTTCCTCTTCCAGTGCCTATCTTGGTTGCAATAGAAACATTTTCCTTTATCAACCCTAGAAGGTTGTCTACCTCTTGGTGCAACAACTTCTGGGTTAGAAGCAGCCTTCCCCTTTCCACCCTTCTTCTTCTTCCATTTTTTGGTGTCGGAGGAAGAAGGTACTTTGGGTTTTATGTCTTAAAACTCGTGGTTTGTAAACAATAGAACTTATTTTAAAAATGCAATAAGTTGTTATTAATTATATTGTTTTTTAGAAATTCAATAAACTTAAGTCCCATATCTATTACATGAGTACTTGAACTTTATGTGGAGACATACAAGTAGATCAGGTTCAAGTAAATAGTCAAAATGATCTATAGTATATGAATGAGGTTGGGTGCCTTATTCTGGTAATACTATTGGATGCGGCCTACTCTGTAGTTGTTACAAAGAGTTGTAAAGTGCTATAAACGAAATGATCCTAATTCGTTCATGTTGGGACATAAGAAGTGGGGGTATGCTGTGCAAATGAGTTTTGTACCAGATCGAACCACGAAATGAGTCACTCTTACTTTAACACTGTTTACTGTTTAAGACTAACTATTTCAAAGTGATGACCTAGGTAACTTGACCTTAATCTTGAGCTAACTATGACCTCCTGTTTGTTCGAGATTATCCTTTAATCTGCAAACGGTGGGAGTAGACCAAATATCTCTGCTCAATAAGCCTCCCATTTTGGGGATAAGACCAAATAAATAGCTGGGGACATAGGGTGTAAGACAAATTCACTCCTACACGATTAGGGTTAGTAGAGAGATTGTTCCCTTCAAGTGCTGATTATGGGTCTTAAAAGAGGCCTCCCGAGAGGGATTCGATTTGTTGATTATATCACAAATCAATTAGTCTTTATTATAAGTGGGACTTAAGGAACAAAAGGTAATTTCGGGGGTAAAATAAAGATTCGACCCAACCGTTATTACGACAACCTGTGAAGGGTTAACTTACTAATCATGGTTATATCGAGTGGACATAATATATCTACAGTGAGGGGAGTTCAGCTACGGGGTTTAGTGGAATCACCCATTAGTTAACGAATGAGGGCTAATCGGTCTAATGAGTTTAGCCGATTAATCTCAGATCGTTGGAGCTCATGATCTGTACGTCCGCGAGGTCCCCCTACTAGCTCGTAAATGGATTAGCTCTAGAGTAGTGTGATAAGTTAATTTGAAATGTTCATATTAGAATTAAATGAAATTGGAGAAATAATATTTAAATGTGATTTAAATATTTAAAGATGAAATTGTGTAAAAATTAATTTAATGTTTGATATTAAATTAATTAGAATTATTTAAATTATTTAAATAATTATTTATTAATTTATTAAGAAAATTAATTTATGAAATTAATTTTGTAAAATTAATAAATATTTTCAATTTTATTAAAAGAATTGATTTATGAAATCAATATTTGAAAAATTGAAAAAGAAGGAAAAAACACAAATAATGGAAAATTAGTTTTTTCCATTGTCTTCATCAAGTTGCTCACTAACAACCCATTTCTCAAGCTTCATTAACTCCAAGCATGAGCTGCATCTCATGCAACTAATCTCTTTACATGATTGTCTGCAATATATTGAAGAGATTGGAGTGTTTACAGCAACGCAACCGATCAAATTTTTCTGAAAAATTCGTGAGAATAAGTTGTTCTTCTGTTCGTTTGCTACTGTGAGTTTGTATCCAACTTCCCTTAATTTAGGCTTATTTTGAGTCCCACAACTCAATCTAGAGCACCAAGAGGATAGTAAGAAAGATCTTGAGGTGGTCTACAACAAGATTCAGAAGAGATTTGCAATTGGAATTCAAGCTTTGAGGAAGTTCTACAAAGGTATGTCATGAAACCTATTTATTTTTGTTGAAGCATACCTTCACTTCTGCGAAAATTAATGAATTAGAGTACTTATAGATACTGGTCACTTCCGCTGCATGATGGTACGTACCAACAATTGGTATCAGAGTATCTTACAAGCATTCCATTCGGTTTAGTTTTGGTTTAGTAGGTGTTTTATATGAGTTATATGAAATTGTTGTACTAATATGGTTCTTTGAGTTTTGACTTTTAAGTTATCTTTGATTTCTCAATTAAATTTGTAATTGGCTCTTGCTTGATGAGCTTATATGTGTTCCCAAGAATATGTAATTTATTTGGAATCATTAGAGTTGAAACTATATTGTAATTTGAAGAAACAAGCTAAGAGACCGAGTTGCAGATTCCAGAAAATCAGCCTCTGTTCATATCGTCGTTGAGCTTCAGCAGCTAGTTGATCGTCCAGCTTCATGCGTTAGATGATGTGAAGAAAAGCTAGACAATCGTGTACCTGTGGGAGCTAAGTGATGCGCTGTATTGTTATAAGATGGCACTACGCAATCATGTAGCTTCGGGTGGGAGCTAAATGATGCATTGAAAATCTATGCGATAGCACTACCTGATCGTTTACCTCTATGCGGTAGCTAAGCGATGCGTTAAAGAGCTAAGCAATAGCGTTACACGATCGTTTACCTCTATGCGGCAGTTGAGCAATGTATCGATTGTTATACCATAGCACTAAGCGATCGCTTACCTCGTGTGTGCGCTAAACGATCAACTTCAGGCGTTAGATGATGGCGCTAAGAAATCATGTAATAATTGTCCGTGCTAAACGATGGAACTGCACGATAGTGTTGAACACTAAGTGATCGTCTAGCGTCTTGCGGCACTAGACGATGACACTATACGATAGAAGGCAGACATTACACGATCATGTATTTTAATCAAAATTTATGCGATAGTTGCTAAACGATCAGGCAAACACTAAACAATTAGGCAAACGCATGACGATGGTCGTCATTGCTAAATGATGAGACTTAGCGAGATGTTGAACGAGAGCAAGAGCTGCCGATTCGACTAGTTTTCTTGTAGTACGGTCCGGTTCAGCCTTAAATCGTTTTTGGCTGGTTCGGTTCAGATGGTTCTGGTCCGGTTCAAGCTACTTGAGTTCGTTTTAGAGCAGTTCGAGCGGTCCAGAAGTGGTTCAGAAGCTGTTTTATAATAATTAGGTTTGTTTGCTTGTTTTTGACAAAACTAAAACCGTATCAGTTAGTGTTTAATTATTTATGTATGTGATGTATGTTATAACTAAATAAATCATGTATGTGCATACAATATGCCATGTAGATTTAAAATCCCACCGTAGGAAGCATGTTACATACATTGAAAGTATGTTATAAAATGTTATAATATATAGCATGCATGTTAGTGTTTCTTTTATTTAATATAATAGTTATATTTGGTATTGAATGCCTTTGTTGTATGTTATGGATGTTTAGCATGTCTAAAATTTTGGAAGCTGTTATAAAATTGGGTTAGATCTTTAAAATCCATAACAAAGAACAGTTGCATGCTCATTTAGGTTAACCACTTGTTTTAATAGTTAAAATAGGTTGTTAAACTTGTAAAACTAGGGTTACAAACTCAACCGGTATATAATCTTGTCGAAAGTTGTGGGTACTTAAGTTGACGGTCTACAGAACACCTCCTACCTGGGGATTATGGCCAAATAATTGAGCGTTAGTAACCAGTTTTATGAGCATACGTCAACGGTATGAGGTAATAAAAATGGTTTATCACTTAGACATCGTAGGTTTAAATCCATTTATAAATATTATACTTGGATAAATCATCTAGACTTAGGGTTGATTTTATTAGCCGAAAAGAACCTAAGTATAAATATACCCAAACATTTAGAACACTTTAGTGGCAGAATAAAAGCTATTAGCTCTCACGTCCTCAAGAGTTCACACTGTGAGATCCATGCTCGTCTTTTTGTCGATTTTACCTCGACTGCTCCATTCAGAATGTGTTTGCATGGGTCAATAACAAGGTGAATGAGGGAAATCGTTCATAGTAAGTGGGTGAAGGAAATGTATCAACAATATCTTATGGTCTCCTCCTTTAGTTTGAACCGTGAGATTCCTATGCTGTGCATGCTGTCGTTTTTAGGCAGCACTAGCTAGTTGTTAACCGCGGCGATCCCCACAGAGGGTTGTAACATAGGATTCAGAACAACCCAGGCTTCAGTAAAATGAAGAGGGTCTTATAGTTCTGTCTTGGATATTTGTCTTCTATTTTGGAGGCATACTCATACCGTTTTGCAAGATCTGAAAATGATGGGTCTAGACTTACAAGAATTACTAAGTGTTAGTAAAGATCTTGACCGAAAATGATAACTAAATGACTATTGGAATATGAGTTATTCTTGAGGTAATATTTGGTCAAGAATTGTCTTACTTTTGTGAAGAAATTCTTGACTGCCCCTCGGTAGCATTTATTCTAAATCACTAAGTATCGTTGTAAATATAATGATCATGGGTACATTATCACTTTGCTAAAATTTGATTGGATTTAAAAGCAATTCACTTATAGAATTTGCTTATAATTTCAAAATGACGAGTTCAATTATATAATTGTTGGCATTGGACAAACTGATCGGGGATAACTACGTAACATGGAAATCAAATTTGAACACGATACGTACAATAGACGATTTGAGATTTGTCTTAACAGAGGAATGTCCTCCCATTCCTAGCTCTAATTCCAACCAAACTTTTCGGAAAGCGCTTTATAGATGGATCAGAGCAAATGATAAAGCCCATGCTTATATTCTCTCCAGCTTGTCTGATGTTTTGGCGAAAAAACACGAGAATATAAGTACTACCAAAGAGATTATGGAATCTCTGATAGGGATATTTAGACAACCATCCTTCACCCTGAGACATGATGCTATCAAATATGTTTGCAATAATCGCATGAAAGAAGGGACCTCAGTTCGTGAACATGTCCTAGACATGGTGGTCCACTTTAATGTGGCAGAAGTAAACGACGCTATGATGGACGAGAGAAGTCAAGTTGGGTTTATTCTAGAATCTCTTTCGAAGAGTTTTCTGTAATTTTGTACGAATGCATTGATGAATTAAATTGAATACAACTTGACTACTCTATTGAATGAGCTACAGGCTTTCCAGACTATGTTAAGAACTAAGGGTCTGGAATCAGAAGTGAATGTTGCTTTTACTGAGAAGAGAGGAACATCCTCCAAGCCTGATGTTGCCTCCTCTTCATAGAGTAAGAGTATTTCAACGAAAAATGACAAAGGGAAAGGGAAGAAGAAGCCTGTTAGTAAGAAAAGCAAGAAAACCGCTGTAGAAAAGGAAAATGTTTCCACTGCAATGAAGAAGGGCACTGGAAGAGAAATTTCCCTAAATATCTTGCAGAGAAGAAAGTAGAGAAAGCTAAACAGGCAACTTAGTTCCTGAAGACTGCTTACTCAGCTAGACCAGTGGGAGAAGTTGCTGTTAAAGACGATATTATCTTCTTTTGTGATCATGTAATGAACATATTGTACATATTTTTGTTATGAATGAAATGTTCATTTTCAAAGAAATATGTTTGTTCTATCTCATAGTAACTTCTGTTAAAAATCAAAATTATGAAAAGTCATTTGCAAACATTCAGATATTTAAACGGCTAAGATCAAAGTATAGTAAGTTTAAAGATTTCTACATCTGACTGTTAACAAGAGTTGTTAAGACAGGTCAGACGCATCTTAAATCAAAGAGTTAAGAGTACCTCAATGTAGTGGGAGGAAAGTGTGCTTCCTGGCCATTATTGAGAATTAGATGTTTTCCCCATACAGTTTAAATAAAAGCCTATTGTACACTAATATGTTTACAATGATGATCTCAGCTAAAGTGTTTGAGAATCACCTAGTAAGACTAGAAATATCAGGTTAATAACCTATGGCAAGTGGGAGAAATATCGAGTATGGGATACCGAATGGTAAACCGTGGATATGGGATGCCCTAGTTTATTGTATTTCTCTATAAAACTCAGAAACTCAGTCTTGAGTAATGTTAACGAATGGGATATCGAATGTTAACGAATGGGGGTTATTTCGGTCTAATGAGTTTAGCCGATTAATCTCGGATCATTGGAGCCCGTGATCTATATGTCCGCAAGGTCCCCCTACTAGCTCGTAAATGGATTAACTCTAAAGTAAAGTGCTAAGCTAATTTGAAATGTTCAAATTAGAATTAACTGAAATTGAAGAAATAATATTTAAATGTGATTTAAATATTTGAAGATGAAATTGTGTAAAAATTAATTTAATATTTGATATTAACTTAATTAGAATTATTTAAATTATTTAAATAATTATTTATTAATTTTATTAAGAAAATTAATTTATGAAATTAATTTTTTAAAATTAATAAATATTTTTAGTTTTATTAAAAGAATTGATTTATGAAATCAATATTTGAAAAATTGAAAAAGAAGGAAAAAACACAAATAATAGAAAATTAGTTTTTTCCATTGTCTTCATCAAGTAGGTCACTAACAACCCACTTCTCAAGCTTATTAACTCCAAGTATCAGTTGCATCCCATGCAGCTAATCTCTTTGCATGATTGTCTGCAATATATTGAAGAGATTGGAGTGTTTTGAAGCAAGGCAACCAATCAAATTTTTCTGAAAAATTCGTGAGAAGAAGTTGTTCTTCTGCTGGGTTGCGGCTATGAGTTTGTCTCCAACTTCCTTTAATCCAGGCTTATTTTGAGTCTCATAACTCAATCTATAACACCAAGAGGATAGTAAGGAAGATCTTGGGATAGTCTACAATAAGATTCAGATGAGATTGTCAGCTGGAATTCAAGCTTTGAGGAAGTTCTACAAAAGTATGTCATGAAACACATTTATTTTTGCTGAAGCATGCTTTCATTTCTGCCAAAATTAATGAATTAGAGTGCTTATGGATCTTGGTCACTTCCGTTGCACAATGGTATGTTCCAATAGGTATAGACTTAGTTCTAGAGGTCGAACCTTTGTGGAACTTTTTAGAAAATGAAGCAACATTTGTTTCACCCTTCTTCTCCTTGCTTTTCAACAATGATTGGAAAGTTTGTAGCTCATTGAGCAGAGTAGTCAAGTTGTAGTCAATCCGGTTCAGAATAGCATTGCTACGGAAGTGCAGGAAACTTTAATGTAAAGATTATAGTACAATGCTAACCTGGTTGGCCTCATCGATGCTTGATCCGTTCATTTTCGCCACGTTGAAGTGGATCATCTTGTTGGGAACTTGTTCTCGAACAGATGCCCTATCTTGCATACAGGCATTAAAGATGTACTTGAGAGCGTCATACCTGAGCTGTGCATACGATTATCCGAACATTCCCCTTAGGAACTCCATGATCTCACAGGCTGTGAGAATGGGCTCATGCTTCTTGGCCAAGACTTCGTTAAGGCTTGCCAAGATATACGCTTGGGCCTTCTCGTTTCCCTTTATCCACTGCTCATATGATTCCAGAATATTTCGAGGAGCATTAGAAGATGGAACGGGAGGACACACCTCCATCAGAACGAAACGAAGGTCATCAATGATTAGAATAGTTTTGATCGTGTTTTTCCAGCTAGCGTAGTTTTTGCCCATTAATTTATCGGCGGCTAGTAATCTAAGAGTAGCGGTAACCATTTTAAATTTACTGAAAAAGAACAAATTTATTTTAGTCTACTTGCATTAAACCATTTTTAAGAAAACCAATCAAGTTTTAGCAAAATAGTCTAGTGTACCCTAAGTGATATCTATTTTGTAATGATGCTTCAGTGAGGTAGGATAAAGGTCACCGTAGGGTGATCAAGTGTTTCTTCACTGAAATGAGACATTCTCAACCATTAAACAGAAATAACTCCTTGTAACTGTAAATAATAGTCATAATTGTCGGTCCAAAATTTGTTAACATCCTTAACAATTCTGTATAAATGTAACCCTTTATTTTAGGTTCTAGATTCCCGCTTCAGTATGCCAACTGTAGGAAAAAGCCGATTGGAACAAGAGTCTAAAATAACCCTATCCATTTTTGGAGATCAAATAAAGCATCATGCAATATAGTCATCCTTTAGGGGGACACCCACGATACCATGAGGCGATGCATGAAACTTTATTCAACCTATTGAGAGAGACCGAGGGATATGTTGTCACACGTCCTGCTCCTACTTACTATAAACACTCTTTCCATTTACCTTGGTATTGACCTACCCAAATGTCACCTATAGGGGTACACCCATGGTGCCTCAAGGCCAAGAGTAGATCTCACGATGTGAACTTTTAGGGAGAAATGTGTAGAGACAAAATGAAGTATCATGTACCCCATTTTCTTCCCACTGAGTGTTCTACCTAGGGTTAATTAACTTAGGAAAATCCAGCTACTGATTTTATCTAAGTGTTTGTTTAATTTGCTCAAAAACAACTTTTGTCTTTGATGATTAAACAATTTTGATTCAAATCTCATTAAACTTTTTAATAGACTTTCATCAAACTTGCATGCATATAATAAACATATCTAATTCATCTTTCCAGGTTGATTCCAGGTAGGGATGCGACGTTTCCATTGACTTAAGTACCCTAGCCTAGCCAAAACTCGCCTTAGACAAAATGTCTTTTATAGATATATTTGTTATATATTTAATCTTTTTTAGGAATCAATTTAATCCTATTAAACCGATTTAAAAGATTAAACTTAGTTTTTTAATCTCATTAGAAACATGATCTTAGGTCTATCTCTTTCAAATTTTAAAACAATTTAAAAAAAAATGAGTATAGCCTAAGATTTGCATGCAACTCTTTATTATTGATTTTAATTCTAATTCCATTTATTATAACAATTATAAGTAAATGAAATAATTAAAACCAACCATTGCATGATAGACATATATTAGTTAATTATAACAATTATAATTTAAACTAAGATAATGTCATGCTTCATGCAATATTCATTCATTACTAATATATAACATTTATATAACTAAGTAATGAACCATGCTGTAACAAACATTCCATAAAACCATTCAACCTTATATTATAACACTTATAATATAATTATGCATGGATATGCTATAATGCATGCATACATATACTATAAAACTTATATTATATGATGCATGAGCATGCTTTACGTAATTTAAATCATGCATATTCCTATATTATAAAACTTTCAATATAAAATTATGCATGAAAATAAATGCATAACCTATGGTGGGTTTTAAAACTATATGACATACATTATAATATATAATATAAAACATACATCACATGTATATTTAATCTAAAATTTGATGGACAGGGATAAAACCTCTCTAAAAAGAAAAACAAAGGCTAACTATTATAAGATTTGAGTCAACCGGTTCGGAACAAGTGAACTGGATCTTGAATTGCTCGATCAGAACTGTTCCTCAAAGAACACCTTGCAGTTGATCGTGTGGTAAACGCACCATGCGTCGAGCAGCTATGCATCAAGTATGCAACATTATGCGATCGCGAAGCTAATGACTATGCAATGAGCATGATAATCTATGTGATCGTGTAGCACGCAAGCATGCGCCAAGTATCCACTACCGCATGATCATTTAGCAAACGAGTGCCTATGCGATCTTGTAGCAAACGCCACACGATCGTGTAGCTCACTCTACACAATCACGTAGCATTAGTTATGCGATCATTTAGTAAATTCTACACGATCGCATAACAAAAGCTACCCGATCGTGTAGCTAACCTCTGTTGCATCTTCTCCATCGAAATCACTACACATCAACCTTCCTTTGAAGCCTACCACGAACAACTCAAAACTAACAAATTTTCAGACTTGATTGCAATAATAATGCCCAAAACCGCAGTGGCCCTTACAAACCAACTTTGTAAAATAATGAAAGCCTTAAACTGAGAGTTTTATCCCATAAACATCCATCAACAAAGCCATCCACAAACATTTATCACAGAAACAGAATGCAGATTATAAAACCCACTAGTATTGTAAACGATTCAATACAAGAATGGAATTTGGAATAAGAAACCTATAACCTGGCTCGGATACCAATTGAAGGATCTCGATTGAGGAGAACCTTGAGCAGAAGCGGATCAACCAAATTCCATAAATTATCGAATACAAAATTTACAATAAACATACAAATAGATATGCATTTAAAATTAAATTACAACATGCTTTTAAAAGAATATGGGTTTCAAGAAAACCTCACTTTTGAAGAACCTTTCTTTGCCTCGAATAGTCACGTACAACTTGAAGCCTTTCTTCAAGATAGAACTCGATCTAAAATCGAACACTACCACAATAGAATCCACGTATTCTCAGGGTGAGAACCCAGGAGTGGTGGGCTCTGACTATTTTGGTTAGGAGGGAAAAGTATTAAGGTGGAGGAAGAAGATTGAGAGCTTTCTCACAAGACAAACTCATAGAAATTTTCTGTAACAACACTGTCAATTATTCAACAGAAATCGTACCATTGTAGAGAAAGAAAAACTAATTTTCTTTTTATTCCACTTGTCATAAAAAGCATAACTACCTACTAAAATGGTGGAGAGAAAATATGGGTAAGGGAGTTGTAACTCCCTTCCTTATTATTCAAATAATAATAATATAATATAAATAAATATGATAACTAACTTATCATATTATATTTATATTAAATTACATGTCATATCAAATATAACATATAACCTATAGTTTTAATATTGTATCACATACAATATAAACTATAGATTCTTTTCTCAATTATATGATATTTAATATAAATCATATTATATTAAATTTAACAACTATGAATCACATTCATAAAAAATATATTTGAATCTCATTCAAATGTTTAATTCCTCACATTAAGCTATAATGTATCAAATACATTATGACAATTATATTGAGCTACCAAGGGGACCTCATGGACCTGTAGTTTGAAGCTCCAACGGTAAATGAATAATTAATTAAACTTTTTAATTACACTATTCGCCATTCATTAACTATCAGGCACTCCGTAAAGACCGACAAATGCACTCTTCGCACTACAGATATATTTCTGTGTCCATTGGATATAACCAATCAATAGTACGATGACCCTTCATAAATTGCTCGTAAGTACAGCTGGGCCAAATTACCGTTTTGCCTCTGTAGTTACATCTAACTCCTTAAGTACCACCAATCTCTCTAATGAACAATAGATCATAGTCCCACTATGACTAGTTTTCTCTCCGGCTAGGAGAGGGTGTGGCGTCACATTTTTTAAGACCCGAAATCAACTCTTAAAGGAGCAATTTATCTACTTACCTCTGCTTCGGGAAAGGAGTAAATTTCATCTTGTGTAGCTGTGTTCCTAGCACCCCAATCAGACGAATCCCCAAAATGGTAGGCTTGTTGAGTCGACGATCTGTCCACTCTTACCCATACAAATCAAAGGACTACCCTCATAGGCAGAAGTTCACAACTCACTCAGGATTCATGTCATGTTACCTTATGGTCATCCTGGTGAAATGTAAGTCTCTATTATGAACGATGTTATATAATGAGACTAAATATTTCGTATTCCAGTCTTATACAAACTTCTTTGTATAGAATATCCCTGTTTGCATGTCTAATACATGAATTATCAGGATTAGATCATTTGTAGCACTTTACAACAATTGTAACACCTACAAAATAGGCCATACTTGTATTGTCACCAGGATAAGGTACCCAACCTTATCCATCTACTACAGACCATTTAGTTTATCACTTAAACATGATCTACCCGTATGTCTACACATACAAGTTTAAGTTACAATGATAACCTTGGATGTTATTTTATTGGTTTGTGGTTAATGCAACTAAAATATCACATATTTTATAGACAAGAATAAAATATCAAATATTTTATTAAATACATAAAGAGTTTATTCATATAATGTTTACAAACTATAGGACCTTACGAGATTTAGCATCAACCCCACCACCCTAAATCTCGTAGGGTTCTATAGTTTGTAAACATTATTGAACAAACTCATTGTGTATTTAATAAAATATATGATATTTTATTCAAATTCATTGTCTATAAAATATATGATATTTTAATTCCATTAACCACAAACCAATAAACTAACATCCAAGGTTGGATCATGTTTACGTAAAATATATGATAATTTAGTTCCAGTAACTTAAACATGTATGTAGAGACATACGAATGGATCATGTTTAAGTTAAATGGTCTGTAGTAGATGGATAAGGCTGACACCTTATCCTAGAGACACTATGAATATGGCCCACTTTGTAGGTATTACAATTATTGTAAAGTGCTACAAATGATCTAATCTTTATCGTTCATATTTAGACATGTGAGATATTCTATATAGAGGAGTTTGTATAAGACCGGACCACGAAATATTTAGTCTCATTATATAACATCGTTCATAATATAGACTTTTATTTTAACAGCATGACCATAG
>NC_143489.1:81276010-81300010 GCF_027475165.1 Benincasa hispida | reverse complement strand
TTTATACACCCATTAGGAGTCATAGAGGATGTCCTAGTTCAGGTTAATGGTGAAGAGCCCACATCTATCTCATTTGCATCCATCTCGCTTGGTCAACCTTTTATGAAGACGATCAAGACTAAATTGATGTGGATGAGGATACTTTGTCCATCGAGTTCAATGGTGAGATAGCTAAGTTTAATATTTTCAATGATATGAAATCTTCCACCAAAAGGCATGTACAGTATTTGTGCATGATTGATGTGTTTGACTACTTTGAGTAGGAAGTTATATGGGACGTCTATGATAATGAGGAGGAGGATTTAGGAGACTTGATTTCGGTTGAAGAGCTTGCTGTTTTATTGAATATAGAATGGGTAGGTATGCTCTTTTATTCTGATAATGAATCTTCTGACAACGTGCTTCCTTCTGTTTTGCAGGCACCTAAAGTAGAGCTAAAGGAGCTTCCAGACCATTTTAAGTATGCCTATTTGGGACAAGCCGCGACTTTTCTTGCAATTCTTTTAGAGGACCTGATTGAGGACATTACTCCATGTCTACCCTTTTGTGAGGTTAAGGAGAATTTTGGGTCTAGATTTGACAAGATCTAGGTGATAGAGTGTTCAGTGTGAAATAGGTGTCATCAATTCTATCTACCCAAAACAAATGACATTTATAGAACTCTAACTAATTAGCTAATTTCAAAATTAACCTAATCTAGGTCTTAAATGCTTCCTAAAGACATTTCACAATTAAACCCTAAATTGCATTAAACTCATGGATTTTCTTAACTATTCCAATCTTGAAATCAAAAGACTGAAAATTCAAGATTGATTGCATGAATGTTCTGAATTAATAGATTCTTTAAAGAAAAGAGGAAAAGAAGTCCACATTTTCTATCATGACTACTAATTCTTGGTACTATAATTACAATTTGTGATAGAACCATATAATTTTTGCATATAAAAATTGATCAATCTTGAGTCGTCAATTCAATCTTAATCAATTTTATTCTAAATTATAGCAAAAACATTCAAAAGAAAGTAATTACATGAAAGAAAATTCAAGAAAAGCCTCAAGAAAATGTCAATTAATATAATTCCCCAAGCAAAAGAATTACATACTCATGGGGTATGAAATTCGTCAAGCAGTCCATTAACAGTCGCATACAGATACAAGTTTGAGTACAAATCGATCGAATCTCACAAAAAATTACAAGAATCGCTCTTGGAAATCGAAGTCTCTCTTTAAAAAATAGATTTCTCTTCTTTGAAGTTTCTCTCCAGAGAATGATGGATCTCTTCAAAATGATATCTCATCTAAAAATGATATGTCTTCTCCCTTTTATTGAAGAACTGAACTTATTTATACCAGCAGCAAAGCATCATGAGGCGCGAGGATGAACCGCGTCAAAATTCGAAAAAAGAATGAATGCATCGAGTTTTCTACTATTTAAAATGTGAGCTTTCTGTTTCATACTCGATCCTCGATGCACGATGATAGATTACTCGATGATCGATGCTGGATGTCCTTTATTTGATAGCTTTAACTCGATGAAGAATGAATAAGAAGAAACTCGATGACTTGATAGCAGAATACTCAACATTCTTATTTGATTATACACGATAGTATTATGCTAAATACTCGATGTCGATGATTCAACAACCTTACTCGATGGCATTCTGGGTGTATACTCGATTCTCTTCAATTTTTTTATTTTCTTAGTCATTTTTTTTAAATCTTTTTGGCACAATTTTCTTAATGACTCCAAAATATCTCGGGGACCGTTTTACCTACAAAATTAGCAATTAAAGCAAATAATCAATATAATTTTGGGGAAATTAACATAGAAAATATACATCATTTAAAAACCTAACGTAGAGTTTGAGAAAGACCTCACCCTATTCTAACTTCTGGGATTTTGTATATATTTGAGTTTTGTTATCCTAGTCCTCATAAATCTGTTACGTCTTTTATTTATGTGGGCTCTTTACAGTCATTTGAGTCTTTTGAGGCTTTCTTTTTATTCTTTTTACCATTTTTCAAAAAAATCAAATTTGATTTGTTAGGTTTTCTTCTTAAGATGAGAAGCCTTTTAGCCTTACCAGGCTATACTGATTCATCCAAGAAGGGACTTGAGAAACACGAGAATATTTATGTATCTTGTCAGGAGACAGGTCATGGTCAAACAACTGACCATAAATATTTGCGCTACCTAAAGGCAGCCATGATTTAAATTTGTTTGCTTTTTAGGGTTAGATTTCAATTCAATAATTTTTTTAAAAATTTTGTTGGGCCTAATTATTTCTATTATTCTTGTTTGCTAGGATTTTTGGTGAAAAAAGAAGTTGAGTCGAGTGTCCTATATCCTTCCTTCACTCCATTTTCAGGAAAGTATTCCGATTCCCCGTGCTTTATTTTAATCACAAAGAGGACAATGTGCATTTTAAAAGTTAGGGGTGAGATGTTAGATTTTTGGGCTGTTTTTTTTATGATGATATTATTTGCGGTTCTTGAGCGTTGTGCTCAAACAATGTTTGCTTGATTGAGTTTGTCTTGCTGTTTTGTTCCTTACGATGACTAGTCTATAATGCACTCGTATGAATTATTTTTGTACTAGAAAAGGTTGGATGAAAGGATTCATAATTTTCATAATGTTTTTGAAAAATTATGCTTAATTTTTTTTTATTACATCTCCAAGCCCTGTGCATATCTATCTTAACCCTGTATGCTTGCTTAGAATTGAATTATGAGACCATAAGATTGTTGTAACTTCAATAGGCCTTGGTGATAGATATTAGTCTTTCCACGATTCAATTTAATAATGCATGCTTGAGATGTAGTCAATTGATATCACTGTTATCTAGTAAAAAAAAAAAGGAGAGAATTTTCATTTATGCATGTTTAAGGGTCTACTCCTCTTCTTCAAGGGTATGATTAACCTGGGGCGGCCATTATTGGGGTTGATACCTTAAATCTCATAGGGTCCTATAGTTTGTAAATATTGTATGAATAAACTCTTTATATGATTAATAATATACGATATTTTATTCATTTCGTCTATAAAATATGTGATATTTTAGTTGCATTAACCATAAAACCAATAAACTAACATCCAAGGTTATCGTTGTAATTTAAACATGTATATGGAGACATACATGTGGATCATGTTTAAGTGATAACCTAAATGGTCTGGAGTAGATAGATAAGGCTAGATACCTTATCTTGGTGACACTATGAATATGACTCGCTTTGTAGGTTTACAATTGTTGTAAAGTGCTATAAATGATTTGATCCTGATATTCATGTATTAGACATGCGAGTGGGGATATTCTATATAAAATAGTTTGTATAAGATCGGACCATGAAATGTTTAGTCTCATTATATAACACTATTCATAATAGAGACTTTCATTTCACCAGGATGATTATAGGTAACATGACCTAAATCCTGAGTTAGTTGTGAACTCCTGCCTATGAGGGCGGTCCTTTGATTTGTATGGGTGAGAGTGGCCAGATCGCCGACTCAAAAGGCCTACCATTTTGGAGATTCGTATGATTGGGGAGCTAAGAACACAACTACACAAGATCTAATTCACTCATTCATCGAAGTAGGGGTAAATAGATAAATTGCTCCCTTAAGGGCTGATTCGGGATCTTGAACAATGTGACGCCACACCCTCTCCTGGCCCGAGAGGGGTTTAGCCATAGTGGGACTATGATCTATTGTTCATTAGAGGGATCAGTGGTACATAAGGAGTTAGATGTAACTATAGTGGAAAAATGGCAATTTGGACCATCTGTACTTACGAGTAATTTATGAAGGGTCATCGTACTGTTGATTGGTTATATCCAATGGACACAAAAATATATCAGTAGTGCGAAGAGTGCAACTGCGGGTCTTTAGTGGAGTGCCCGACAGTTAACGGATGGCAGATAATGTAATTAAAGAGATTAATTCATTATTCATGTACCGTTGGAGCTTTGAAAAGTATCTAAAAAGTGCTTTTATTACCTTCAAATTTAGAGCTACTATTGCTAGTTTTTGTTTGGTTTGATATGGGATGGGAGTAGTGATTACACCCAAAATTTCCCTATTTCTTGACACTGCAGACCCGAGAGCATTTTGGAACAGGGCAGTGTTGCAATGCTACGACTTTTACACGCGGTTGGCATGACACCAGCGTTGCAACGCTGTGAGCATAATATAAATAACAGTGTTGCACCGCTAGGAGAAAAGAGAAAAGGAGGTAGAGCTGATTTTGAGAAATTTTAGTCCGTACAAGAGTCGAATTACAGTAGTTCTGATTGTTTTTGGTAGAAGACTCAAGATTTTGGTTAAGAGTGGATTCAAGATCATTTTTAGGCTGTTCGTGACAAGAAGATTGTTCGTGAGTGTGCTGTTTTGTTGAAAAACAACACGAGATTCATGGCGAGAGTCAAGGAGATCGTGATTGGGATTCAGACCTATTGAAGGGAGATCATTCTTCTACATTAATTTACTTTTTGCTTTAATGATTGATTATTTGTGAAATTTTGTTATCAGAATCATATGTGGTTAAACTCTATTATTCTAGGGTGTTTGTGGATTTTAGGGAATGTTACTCTGAATATTGAATTTACAGTTGATTGATTTTGCATGGATTTCTAAATTATTGATGTTTAATGCTTTTGATTAACTAACTATTAATTGAATGAACCTAAGTTAATTAGATGTCTCAAGAGAAAGTTTAATTCGCTAAACCCAATAATTTAGATTGTTATTCGAAATTGCATGAGAATGAATTTAGAATAATAAAGGGTGCAATTGAAGGATCTTAAGGGTTGTAACTATTCAAGCGATAAAAGAGATTCGGGTTGATGGGTAGTTATTAGGAGGGTTTGAGCTCGAGAGAGGATTTCCTGATTTTAGAACTTTTAGCTTCAATCTATCAATTTCAATCAATTGCATGTCATGTTCACTGTATTGCCTAAATGAAACAACACCCTTGAATCTTTTTGCTCTGAATTTGTTCTTGTGTGTGTGATTGAGTTTTCATTAGTCATAGTTATAGATACAATTCATCTTTTGGGTTGCTTGAATAAAATTAACAAAGAATAACTAAATTTAGGAAAATTTTACTCACGCGGGTCCCTGAGGACGATACCCTATTTGCGATTTATTACTTCGATTGCGTATGCTTGCGCAGCGCATCAAGTTTCAAGCTACAGGTCCATAAGGTCCCCTCGGTAGCTCAAAAGAATTTAGTTGAGAATCAGTTTTTGGATTAATTTGAATCGTTCAAATTAATAAGAGGGATTTAATTATATTGATATAATTAAATCGTTTCAATTGTATATGATATAATTGTTATAATGTATTTGATACATTACAATTTAATTGGAGGAAATAAATATTTGAATGAGATTCAAATATATTTTCTATGAATATGATTTATATTTGTTAAATTTAATATAAATATGATTTATATTAAATGTAATAAAATAGAGAAAAGAAACTATAGTTTATATTGTATATGATATAATATTAAACTATATGTTATATATCATATTTGATATAACATATAGTTTAATATAAATATAATATGATAAGTTAGTTATTATATTTATTTATATTATTTTATTATTTTGAATAATAATTTCCTCTTTTCTCTCCAACCATCTTAATGGATGGTTATTTGGTTTTGTGGCAAAAAGAAATAAAAGAAAAATTAGTTTTATTCTTCTTCCTAACACACATACATCTAACATTGGTTTTTGACAATACGATTGAGACTTTGGAGAAACGTTCTGTGCATTCTCTCAATCTTCTTCTTCCTCCAAAGTAAAAAAATCCTCTTAACCAAAATAGTCAGAGCGCACCACTCCTGGGTTCTCACCCTGAGAACACCAAAGGCTCATTTTGGTAGTATTCTCTTTGTTTGGTTCGGTCTTCAAGACGTTGTTGAGTTCGAGACTCGTGATTGTTCGAGGGATACGTGAAGAGAAAGGTTCTTCAAAGGTAATGTATCTTGAACCCTTTTTTTTTTTTTTTTTGTATCAAGCATACTGTAATTTATTTTGAATACATATCTTGTATGTTTATTGTAAATTTAGTTTTCAATAATTAATGGAATTTGGACGATCCACTTCCGCTCAAGGATCTCTTCCAAAAAAGTTCCTATACATGACACCCGTGGTTTCCCTTTGAGCTAAAGTATCCTGGAGGAATGAGTAAGCTTAGGCACTTTTGAAGGGAAATTGGCCCATAGTTGGATGACTCGCATGACACCCGTATGAGCAAGCCAAAACGAAAGTTCGTTTCTTAGATTAAGTTTCCCCTTTGAGCTTTAAAAAGAAAAAAAAGGTAGGGGCGATGGATGATTAGATTTTGATCGATGCAATTTGATGTCATTATCATTTTTAATTTAGGAAAACTAATTCTGTAACCTTCGAGCTAGTGTAGGGGGAAAACAAATGGAAGATTCATAAGACCATTCCAGGCTCGCTCTTGTTCAAAATAAATAACTTTGAGCTTGAACATACATAATAAACTTTAAAACGAATTTTCAAACCGTTCTTGAAATGGTGGAATGCTTTTTTATCACCTAATTGATTGTGAAATTAATCCTAGTTTGCTACTAAGACTTGAGTAATGAACACTCTAGTTTGACAAATTGATTATTGTTGCATGATTGCTTGTTTTAGCTCGAGGATGATTAAGAATTAAATTGGGGGTGTTTGATAACACTGGAAATATGCTATCTTCTTCCACTTAACTTAGGGTTGTTTAGCTACTTAATTTGGTTAAATTGATTATTTTGTAGGACTCGAGTGTACAAGTAGTCGGATTAAGCATTCAGGACAAAAAGGTGTTAACATGATGAAGTTAGGAGCTAAAATGATCAAATGACGAAGGAATGAAGGATGCTGCCCTGTCGAGTGTTGCAACGCTCTCATTAAACCTAAGTCCAACGCTAGCTCAATGCTATTGGATAGAATGCTTCGATGCAGGGCAGTGTTGCAAGGCTGCCCCAAGCGTTGCAACGCTTTGGAGATGCCTCAACACCACCGTCGCACCGCTCGCCAATGCTGCCCTCTAATGCTCTAGGACAGAATACATACATTCAAACTTAATGCGCATACAACATAGTGTCAAGGCAGCGTTGTGACGCTCGCCTGACGCTTGGCCATTATGCGTCGTAGCGTTGCAATGCTCTTTCTAGCGTTGCGATATTGCGATAGTTTTATAAAAGAAATATTTGTGTCAGTCGATGAGAATACGCCGAGTACACCCGATTTGGAGCGCCACCGCTCTGTTCCAACCTCATTTTAGCTCCCTTTTATACCAAAATTTTGTAAAAAATTCCTCCCCTTTGCCAATTGTATTGATTTTGAACATGTTTCATGGCTAAAGGGTAAGAACTTAGCTTAGGTTAGTTAGTTTAATTTCGTTCCAATTCGATTCTTGAGACTTGTATTGTAATTCTACGAGTTTATTATGAATTTATGAGAATTTATCTTGAGCATATTCTTCAATTTTCGTGTATGGGATAATCTGACAAATTAGCTATGCATGTTTAATTGATTGCTTTGATTGACCCTAATTTGTAATCGTTAGGTGGTCGTCACCTAGAAACATGAGTTAAGTTAGTTTGTTGTGTTAAATTGAGATTCCATTTACCAAGCATTTACTTTCTAACTTAGATAAATCTCGCTCCATTAATTGGTTAGACGATGGAAATTGATTAATTGGCTTAGCTTTGCCTTAAATCTTAATGCATGTTGATTGGTTAATTAGTTGAGGATTCTCACTTTTCTGTTAATTAACTTGATTTTGTGAACTACTGGTTAGGATTCTAATCAAGTAGGCTAAGTTTTAATTCAAATGTTCTCGCACATCTTTTGAATAGTTTATGATAGAATTGATGAGGAATGAATCAAACTATAAATACCCAAGCTAAGTATTTTGTTCGATTGATTATTTATATATTCGTTTGCATTGCGCACTTTTCATTTTATGCAATTTTATTTCACAACTCTTCACAAAACCCCCCTCCTTTGGTTACATTCTACAAGTTCCACTTTTAAGGAATCCAAATCGGCTCTCTGTGGTTCGATCCTAAACTTGCTGCTTGTACTACTAGTTAGTATAAGGGGTTAGTTCGGTGCATATAAATTTTATTTACGTAGGTGCAGGTTCATGGGTGACGGTGAATCTGGTGGTCGACCATTAATACAAAAAAACTGTGAAGGATCGACTAATTGATCATGGTTAAAGCAAATGGACAAAAATATATCTACAGTAAGGAGAGTGCAACTATTGGGATTTAGAGGAGTGACCTAGTAGTTAACGAATGTTGGTTAACTCGGTGAAAATAGTTTAGCCAATTAATCTCGGACTTTTGGCGCTCATGTTCAATAGGTCTATTAGGTTCCCCTACTAGCTCGTAAATGGACTAAACTTTAGAATAGCATAATGAGAGTATTTGAAATGTTCAAATCAATTTAAGGGAATTATTAATTATATGTGATATAATTAAACGTTTAAATTATCAAACTAAACGAAATTGGAGAACTGAAAGATATTTAAATATGATAAACACATGAATAGTGATTCGTGATTAAGGAATTGGTGGTTTAATAATTTAATATTTGATATTAAATTATTTTAATTAATTATTTGAATTAAGTTTATGTGAAATTAATTTAAAGGAATTTGATTACTTTTAAATCAAATTGATTTTAAAGAAAATAATTTTTTAAAATTACAAAAAGGAAGGAATTGGGCTTTTCCCACTTCTCCCACCTCCTCTTCCACCTCCCAATTCCATTGTCTATTAAAGTATTTGGTGTCAAACTAAGAATGCAATCTTTTGAAAGGAGAACACAACCTGGCTTCATAGAGCAAAAGAGAGGTTCATGCAAGAGAAATTTTATGAAGAAGGAGTTCTTCTCTTTGGCACAAAAAACAGTTTTTCTCCCATGTTCCCTAAAATCATTCTCATTTTGGATCCCACAATCCAATCTAAGGGCCAAGAGGATAGTAGGGACAAGTAGTAGTCTTGAAGCCAAAGGAGAAGAGATTGAAGCTGGAATCGTTGCTAATTTGGAGGAATCTTCAAAGGTGAATTTTAGAAACTGCACTTCTATGTTTATGACCATGCATGCTTGATTGCTAAAACCAATGTAGTTAGAGTGCTTAAGATCCTAATTGCTTCTGCTTGTTGATTGTCAACACTAACATGTATGTCCCCACATACATGTTTAAGTTACAAAAGATAACTTTAGATCTTAGTTTATTGGTTTTGTGGGTTAATGCTACTAAATGTCAAATAAAATACCTCTTATTTTGTTAGATAAATAAATTTTTTATACATTACGATTACAAACTACATGACCCATGAGATTTAGGGCATCAACCCCAACAACATTTTCATCACTTGTAAATCTGAATTTTTCAAATGCGATCTAAACATCCTTACAAAGTTTTTCCTTCTTCTCATTTGGGTCCTTCGGTCCGAGCAATAGATTTTGTAGTCTCTCACCACTTGTATCTCTTTCAATTGTTTCCTTGATCGGCCATGACCCAGTTATCAGATTAAAATCATCTTGGGTGAATGTAACTTTCTTCCCAGTATGTTGAAGCTTATAACATTCGGGTTCTCATCACTAACCTCCCTTAACAGAAAATGGTGGAACAACTGTCCATTAAACACAAGTTCCATATCTAACAATGGACCAAAGCAGGTTTTCCTAAACATCAACATCTGCTTTGTGGTAAGTTTCTTCTTAATTAGGTCATTCATTTTGTGGACCATGCAAGAGACGGTAGCAGGAAAATATTTATCAATAGGGATGATCATCAAAGTAAACTGTAACAAACATATGCATTATGATAATAAGTGGAAGATCGTTTAATAAAACCTAAACGATCGCTTATTAAATCCTAAACGATTGTTTAACCTAAGTCAGGCACGTTTAAGTCTAAATTGGGCGATCGTTTAAGCTTAAGTTGGGCGATCGTCTAAGCCTAAGTTGGGCGATCGTCTAAGCCTAAGTTGGGAGATCGTTTACCCTATGTTGGGAGATTGTATAACCTAAGTTGGATGATCATTTAACCTACATTGGCCGATCAATTTTGTTAAACTAACCATTTTGATACTGCTGAATGGAAAAATCAACATGCATTGAAGGAAACGTGTAAAATATCTTTCACATCATGAGAACGATGATGGAAACTGTGTAGAAACCGACCGACGAGCAATGAAAAACTAATCAAAGATGATGTCGAAGTTAAATGAGAGTCTAGAGAAAACTAAGAGCAAAAAATCGAGAGTATGAAAGGAATGTGAAACGATCCCTTAATTTTCCAGCTATTTAGGCACCGCTTGAGTTGTATTAAAAGTGGGGGTAAGAATTGTATTTCACATGACAAAAAGATCAGATATAGATAAGTTTTTAGAAAAGGTCATCTATTGAAAAGTTTTTGGTTTCTGGGTTATTTTGTGAAATTTTCTTTTGAAAATCAGAACGGTAGGTAGTTTAAATTGGTGTTGTGAACGAGAGAAGATAGTAGCTTTACTGGGAATATATTGAACCATCATTTGATTTGTTCATATCAGAATATAAAGTGAATTCGTTTGCTGTACACCAAGTTCTCCCACGCAAAAGTTTGTATATAAATCAAAGTCAATCGCATGTGGGTTTATATGTAGAGATTTTTATACACATATTCCAACTCTAATTTGGATCGTGATCGTGGCAAATATAGCAATTAAATCCAAAATATTAGTAGATATAACACAATACATTATAATAAAATTTAGATCAAACTTTTGGAGTCTATTAGTGATTGATACTATCACTGATAGGTCATTGATAGATTTTTCTATATTTGTAATTTTGTAAAAATGTTGCTATACACCTAAGTATTAGCCCTAAAATTGTTACCTATCGTAATTACTAAATTGCTAGTACAACAAAATCTATCAATGGTAGACTCTAACATTGATAGACTCTCTCGTCACTACAAGAATTTTCGGCTTTAACGTCGGTTGGAGAAAATGAAATCGGATGTATAATTTCGGTTTTGTTTTTTTTTTTAAAAAAAAAAAAGTGGATCTTTAATGTCAGTTTTAAACCAACATTGAGGGGTACCTTTAATGTCGGTTTTAAACCAACATTAAAGACCCGCTTAATTTATCCTCTCACTTTCTATTTTCCCCCCATTTTTTTCATTTCCCTTTTACTCTCCCCCTATTTTCTTTTTTCTCTCATTCTCACACTTCCCTCTTTAGATCCTCTTCTTTCTCACTTCTCTCTTTCAAACCCTTGCCATTCGTTCGTTGATCGTGGGTGAAGAGTCTGTTGTGGTGCAGATCTGGCCTCCGTGCAGGTCTATTCGTCGTGCAACCTGCACTGTCGCATCTAGTTGCCCACGTCTAATCAGTCGCCCGGATCTACTGCTCATTCTGCCACATGTGCCACAGCCACACATCGTCATGTGCGTCTCTGCCGTGTGCGCCACTAGGTCTGTTCTTTACTAGTTACCGCGACCCACCTCTGTCGTGGATCTCCATCGTGTCATACTACCATCATTTGTGGGTGGATCTCGTCTGTTGCATAAAAAAAAAAAAAGAAAAGAAAAATGGTAGTAGTAGAGAAGAAGGAAAGAAAAAGAAAAGAAAAAAGATGAAAGATGAAATACCATCCCAGTTACTTTAGTAAAGTTGGCTTAGGTTATTGGGTAACTTTTAGTTTATGATTTTGTTTCCAAATTAGTTTTGATTAATGTTATCAAACTTTGTGTTTTTGTTTTCTTCATTTTGAACTCAGTCAAAATTTTGAATGTGTTTATTGAATTATCATTTTTCTTGAATGTTATACATCGTTAATCTCGCTAGTTTCGTGGGCTTCTATATCATTATGAAGTATTTATAGAAAAAGTCTAACTCTAAGGACACGATTTATTGTGATATTTGTTTGGATTGATGAAATTTTGAACTTTGTTGAGTTTTTGTTTTTTGGCTTTTCTTTTCATTGATAAGAACCAAGTCCATGAATCTAGAGGTATAAGATCGAATGCCCATGTGACATCTTTTAAGATTTATAGTCAAGTGAGTAATCAGATATAAGTTTTTGTAAATCATTGTTGTTTATGTTTGACTATCTGAAGAAACCTACAAGGAGAGTTTTTGTAAATCATTGTTCCTTTTGTGACAACTTTCGAGATTTGAAGTACATTGTGAGCTAAATTTGCTTATTGATGTATGTGTTCTTGAGTATTCATTTTTTAGGAATTCTGATAGTTCTGTTGAGAACAAGTGGTTGTGGAATATTATTGAGAATGTGTTTCTTTGAACAGGTTCAATGTAAATTTTTTGTTTTGTTGCGGTAGCATCATTATGCTGCCAAAAATTTTCCATCATCTTTATAGCTCATATGTAGGTAACCAAGCTTCTCTTCTTCAAGATCATAAAAAAGAAGATTCTTTCATTTATTCAACTATTGAGTTTTCTTGTTTTGCAGGTGCAACAAAGAAGTAAAGATTTGGTATCGCAACCTCTTTATGCTTTTTCTTGGGGAACTCTAGATCCAACACATTCACTACAAGAATTTTGCCTTGAATGTACCATTTATGCATATTCCCAATAAACACGGTCAGTTGAATATAAATTCTGATCACATTTTCACTTTCAATCCTTTGTCTTAAATCTTTTTTGTTTGTGATCCTTTGAACAACATGGTCAGACAAAGATGTCTATAACCAGACACTGCTGAAGCTAGGGGTTCTGTTTAAGAAGAATTTGAAGGGATCTATACTTACCAAGTAGAGAGGGACAGTAAACTGGCTGAGGAAATTCTTTTAACTGGTCCAATTTTGTAATAAAATGGTAAATGAAGCTCTTCAAGAATTTGGATGATATCATGAAATGACTGGCGTTGGGTGGATTTTACAAATGTAAATGTGAAAGTTTCAAAGTTGAGAACTTTTTTGTTCATAACCATGATATCAATCTTTCTTCCATGTGTAGAGGTCTTTTTCCCATTAGGTATCGATTCTTGTTGCTTGCAAGTACTACTCAACTTATGATGGTTAGTGTTTGGAATAGGAGTATTACCCTACAACCCAGATGTTAAAGTGTCATAGACAATTAGATATATGGTTTGTCGATGTGACAAGTTAGTTTCATGGTAACTTTGTGATTATGAAGGTTTGTTTTTTTTATCAACTTAAGAATTAAACATAACATGTTTTAAGCCTCAGTCACATTGGTAATGTAAACAGGTCAAAGAGCATTATTTAATTTGAAAGGTTGGATAAAAGACAAGCTATGAGTTCCTACCCCATGTTTATAAAATGTAATATTTATAGTTGTACTACTTTCAATGATGAGGTAGTTAAGATAAATATGATATGTTATTTATTTGTAAGTTTTGAGGCTATATTATTTGTTTTGGCTTCTTTCTTAGACACTTGGATGTATAGTTTGTGGGTGTGACATGTTTATAGTTTCGTGGTGACTTTGTGATTCTGAAAGCTTGTTTACTTGTTTCTGCTTATTTGATCCATTGGTCAATCTTATTTAATTTTGATATAAACTTTGGAATTCTTTTTTGTTGTGCATTAGATTTTGACCATTATGGCTTTGTACTGATTGTGTGTGTATTTTGCATATTAAGTTGTGAAGATTTTGCACATTGCTAGGCGTTTGAAGAGCGAAGGGCATTACATCATTGCTTCAGACTGGAAGAAGAATGAACACATGACAGAGGATATGTTCTGCCATGAATTCCATCTTGTTGATCTCAGAGTTATGGATAATTGCATGAAGGTGACTGAGAAAATTGACCATGTCTTCAATCTGGCTACTGATATGGGTGGTATGGGCTTCATCCAGTCCAATCACTCTGTTATTATGTATAATAACACCATGATCAGCTTCAATATGCTTGAAGCTACAAAAATCAATGGAGTGAAGAGGTTAGTTTTCAAGGAAAATTTTCTCAATTCATGGTGTTTAGGCATGCTTTGAATCTTTAATTGTACAAGGTTGGTTGGTCAATGTTTTTATGCTTTAGAGTTATGGCTTGTCGGTGGGGGGTGGGGTCAGGATGAGCTAGAAATTTTTTAAAGGGGAATATTTTTTATTGTAAATCTTTTTAATATGAGATTATTCCCTCATTTGTTGTTGATTTTGTCCCTACCAATGAGAAAAGAAGTACCCAACAGATAATTTGATCTTCTATCATGTGAGTGCAGGTTTTTCTATGCTTCTAGTGCTTGCATCTACCCTGAATTTAAACAATTGAAAACTAATCTGAGCTTGAAAGAGTCAGGTGCTTGGCCTGCTGAGGTTCATATTTACTTATGTGTTAATGATTTGGAAGCGAAATAACTATTAGATATGTGCTTATTAAATCTGTGTTGACATTTGTTTCATAGCCCCAAGATGCTTATGGTTTGGAGAAGCTTGCTACAGAGGAGTTGTGCAAACATTATACTAAGGATTTCGGTATAAAGTGCCGAATTGGGAGGTTCCACAATATTTATGGTCCATTTGGAACATGGAAAGGTAGATCCAAATGCAAGAAAGGCCCTCACTTCTGTAGACAAGTTTGAGATGTAGGGAGATGGTTTTCAAACAAGATCTTTCACTTTTATTGATGAATGTGTAGAAGGTGTCCTGAGGTAAGAAAGCTCAATTGCTGTAAATTCCATGTTTAAAATTTTTTCTGTCTTGGATTTGGTATAATCTTAAGCACCTCAAGAGTTTTCCAAGGTGGAAAGAGTTTGAGACATTTGGAGATACCCTTCAAGGACTTTGGGATTAGTTGGGGTGGGCTATGAACATAATGCAAAGGGAAAATAACCTTAGTTTAAGTAATTTTTGGATTATTGGTTTCAGCTCAACTCTAGCTAAGGGAAAATAATTAGTGTATATTTTTTGTTATGAGCAACTTCTATTATATAAACTTTGAAAGGTTGGAATTGTATATTAAGTTTGTGAAGATGTACAACATTGAAGAACAGATGATATATTTTTCTGATGTGCAACATTCTTTAATATGTTTTTATAAGTTTTATTATATGTTGCTTGCCCATTTTTCTCTGCTTGCAAGAAGTCATGCTTTCGATTTGGATCAAATTTGTGGTGGATGGTGGAGAAAACATAATGAAAGAGCAATTGAAAGACTATTTGGAAAACACTATATAATGACAACAATTGTGTGCATAGTTTGTATTTTATAGTTTAAAAAGCAAGTTCTCGCTCTTGTTTGGATCAAAGTTTTAATTTTGCTATATAATGCTTATGAGTTTTGGTAATTTGTTGATTACCTTGGTTTTAGAGTTAAATCATCATTTCGAATTCCTCTTTTGTAACTTATTATTATGGATTTGTGAAAGCAATTAAGAATTTATTTTGTGCATGTACAGATTGATTGCCTTGGTTTTAGGGACATGTTGTTTTTAACTTTGTGATCGACATTAAAAATGGTTTGGACAATAATTATATCGAATACATAGACAATAATTGAAAAAAACGGATATGGTATTGACAAAAAAGGACAATAATTGAAAAAAAGGACAATAATTATGAGTTTTAATGTCGGTTTAAAACTGACATTAAAAGGCTTTAATGTCGGTTGACAATCGACATTGTACACCCTCTTCAATGTCGGTTTAAAACCGTCATTAAAGACAACCAACATTAAACGACTTTAATAACACTATCTTTAATGTTGGTTATCAACTGACATCAACATTAAAAGCCCATAATTCTTGTAGTACGTTGATAAACTCCTATTAACGATATAGTATATCACTAATAGATTCAAGGACTTAATTGCTATATTTGCAACTACCTTTATTTATCTTCTTATTAGTTAATATATATGTGAGTATATATGTGTGAGTATATATATATAGAGTATCAATACGAGATGACAAAGTTATAAATCAAACCCCAATATTGATGTCATACCCGACGGATATTCTTTAGGTTGACATTGGTTGGTTTTTCATTTGAATTAATGCCTTTCCAAACCAAGGGACAATGACCTCAAAGAAAGATACTATGAGCTCTATAACCCACTCCAATAAGAACACTTTTGAACATGATCGAACAGAAAAATACTTACAGAAATGGAGATTTTAAGCAACAAATGGATGAAAGCTGAAACTTCAAGCATATGTGCAAAGGGAAGGGAACAAACATTTATTGCATTAGTTTCATCAAGAAAGAAGTTCTGAGGGATCCTCAAGATCTTTCATCAACCATTTCAATCTAGATTTAGAAAGTGCCTCTGGTTTAATAACTTTTCGAGTGTCCTCAACTGCTGGCTTCTGGTTGGTGATCATCCTCCCATCGAAACCAAGATGTCGGTTTTTTAAGGACGGGACGACTCTCTTTTTGTAATCGTTTCTGAAATCCAGGTTATCATTCCACTGCTTCATAAACTGTCCAACCTGTTCGTAATGGAAAAATCAGCTTTCATAAGTTCTAAAAATCCCAAAACTGTCTATGAACAAGGGAAGCTATAGCTAGTACGACTATGAATATCATGGAGAGTTCGACCCTGTGTCATGCTTTAGCACGTGCAATTTAGATGCAAAATTTGTGTTTCTTTGTCCCCTCACAACACACAATAAACAAGGGGTATTGGATCAACCTGTATTTGAGATAATTCTTGAATTGCTGCAATGTCTTTCTTCTGAGCAAGTGATTCGACTTTCTTCATGAGGGAACGGTATTGGTAGTAGGAAGCATTCTTTACACGTAAAATACCATTAAACATTAAAATACATTAGTTCAACTGGACTCACAACATGAGAAATCAGAAAATAACTATGCAATTCAAGATATGATGATCTAGATCAATGACTAACATCGAAAATAAGGCAGAATTTTCACTTCTAACATAGATATAACTTATAAATTACCCAACATATGTATATTTGTCTTTTTCGATTAAAATTTTCTCATTTACGGATATATTCAGCAAACAAGGTACAAATCCAGACTTCTAAACTTGATGTAGCATGATTTGAGTTCAAAGTTAGAGTTCCTAAGTGTACAATTATGATATGTACCTCCTCCCCATACTGCTTCTTCAGTCTAAGAATGGTGTTGTATGCTCCATCTTTTTTGCGATTTGCATCTGTGAAGAGCTTTTGTAGAGAACGTATATCTTTTTCTACCTTCTCAAGTTCTACATTTACCTTCCTAATTTCGGCATTTACTTTTCTCTGTCTTTCCCTTAGTTCGTATGAACTGTTTTTGAGTATCTGCAACGTTCAACATCGCAAACTTTTTAGTTATAATCTATACACAATGAAAAAAGCTCCTATATTTTATTTTTTGCTCTTACTTCTTCTTTAAGGGACTCTTTTGAGACTAGAGAGTTCCACAATTTTCCTTTCACTACAGCATTAGCAATGGCTTTCTCCCTATTAACTTCATGTTGTTTTATGTCTTTGAGAATGGCTTGTTTACGAGCATCTTCATCGGTTTCTGTACGCCCCACGTATTTAATGGACAATTGTTGTCGCAAGCGCTGAATCTATTCATGAGAACCCAGAAACTTAAGAGAGGTGATAATTCATCAAGTACTAAAGATTAAAAGCAAGAAGTAGAATTGAATATTCTATTAATGCTCAAGGTTTAATATTACAGGAGCATGGAGTTCTTCCAATGTCATGCCACCATCCTTCCCTTGGCATGCATTGACTTCCCTTAATAGCTTTCTCTCATCAGCCATGTTTTTACAGCCATGAAGCATCAAGAAAGACAGTTTCTGCTCACATGATTATAAATAGACTACATCAGACAAAGAAGATCGAGTGTCGCAGAAATGCACAAGAAAGAGTTCAATTGACCATACTTGTTTATCAACTTCCCCTGACGACAAGCACGAGTTAACCGGCTTCCCTTTATATGCGTTGTTTGCGAAAGTTAGTTTGTCTAGTGATAGATGCAGGATGTCCAATCTCTCTTTTTGCCATTTCAGGGTGAGTCCATAATAATCATAGTTCTTCACCCAGCTCAATTTTGAGCGCAACGTGTCACGATCCATCTACAAACAAAATTCACTACATTCAATGTGTCGTATATCACTGTTAGTTCATATATGAAAACTGATTTGTCCATTGACTGAAAAATTCCAATCCTTCATGATTGAAGGCTCACATGTGCTAGTGCCAAACCAGGAGAGTTGAATAACATGTTCTAAAGAGAAAGAACATGGTTTCTTTTGACATACCATCTTTTCCCTTATCTTCGGGGCCAGCAGAACTTGGTCTCGATTCATTTTGTCTATCATCTCTTCAGCCTTCTTGATCATGGCATCTAAATTTGGGTTCTCAAGTGGCAAAACCTTGACAAAATAAAAATGTCGAACTCGAACAGGCATTTCATCGAACATTTGATGTTCATCATCAGAACAATCTATTATCTCCTCATCACCAGCTACTTCTGATCCTTCCTCCACCATATTCTTCTCTCTAGAATTGAATTCACCTTCTTCCATGGCGCTTTTCCTTTCCTAATGCAGAAACAAACTTCGAACTAAATGAAAACCATTCAAATACACTGAAAGAAAGTGCACCCAGTTCAAAACTTAAGCATCGGACTCTTGTTGTTTTGGGTGTAAATTAAAACGAATTCACATTACCGTGGCAATGTCAAAGCTTCATAACTAACGAAAATTCAAATTACAGAAGAAAAACAGAGCAAGAAAAAGTGAGAAGGCGTTTGATACCTCAAAATCAAAACATTGGGTGTTTCAAATTGGTGCTGTGATTGGGAGAAGATGGTAGCTTTGATCGGATTATATGGAATCATCTTTCAACCGAGTTATAGGAAAATGGGGAGTGAATTTTTCAGCTCTGCATTAGCACTTGCTCCCCACGCCAAGTTTGTATCTAAAATATTTGTAAATTTAAGTCAACTGTTTGTCGGTTTATGTACAAAATGGATGCTGACCATGTTCAGATATGTGAGCTGTGTCATAAAAAATAAAAAAATAAAAGAGAGAGAGAGAGAAATGTGTGGAAGATTGGGAGATTTTTAAAAATAAAAAAAATAAAAAATATTATTTACATAAAATAACAAAATTTAATTTTTTTATACAAGTTAATAGAAGTTTATCGGCATTTATTAGTGATAGAAACTGATAGAAGTTTATCATTGATAATATGTGATAGACGATGATAGAAATCTTTCGGTATATTTTTTTTATTGCTATTTTTTATAAACAATTTGATATTTTTCTATTTGTAAAAATTTTTCTTAACTAAAAGATAGAAAAATAAAAATAAGAAAAGACTGTTTTTTTAGATATTCAAAAATAAAAATAAGAAAGTCTGTTTTTAAGATAATCAAATGGGCCCAAATTCTCGATATATGATAATGACAAGGACGAGTTGTAAAGTTTAATTAATATTAGATAGATCAAATTGAAAGTTTTGAAACTATAGAAGCTAAATTAAAACAAATCATATTAGATGAAATTGAAACCAAGTCTGTCATAAAGATCAAATTGTGAGAATTTTAAAACTAAAGAGATCAAATTGAAACTTTGCTCAAATTTGTCATTTAACCCTTTATCTTCTCTTCTACTTGATCTCCTACATAGAGTAAGGGTCCATTTGTCAAAATATATTAGATAAGTTACTTCAAGCTCTTCCAGACAATAGCCTCTATCATATTCAGGTGGAGACTAATATCTTCAATTGGGAGATTGATTTTTATGAACTAGGCATTCTTATTGATGTTGCCCATCACTTAATCTTTCATAAGGGTCAAGATTCTTTCTCATTTGAGGGTTGTAATTGTAATCTTCTAGCTTTTCAACGGTTAATTAAAGATGTCTATGGGACGGAGTGGGATTAGGATACCATTTTTCTTCCTTATTCCTGTTCCCCATTTCATTCTCCATTCCGGTAAAATTTTTACAAGGATCAGGGTGGAGATTTCTTGTGGAGAATTCACAAGGATCGGATCTGCGGGAATTTTTTTCAATTAATATTTTTTAAAAAATAATTAATTTAAATCACTAATGTGACCAAATTTTAATTAAATAATTAACTCTATCACCAAATTATTTATTATGGTTAGTTTTACATGACAATTTAAATTTAAAGATAAATTATTCAATTTTTACCTAAGAAACAAATAAATATAATTCAAATTATTCACACATACAATCTGAATTTAAATATTTAATTTAAACATATTCATTATCTTGATCAATAAACAATCAAACTTAAAATTTAAGTGTAATATTTATCTAATAATAATAACAACATAATATTAAATAATTATACTAAATAAATAAATAGAGGTTAACTAGGATAGGGAGGAGAATACATTCTCCGTCTCCATCTCCGTTTAGCTTACGAAAATTTTTCCCTCACTCCTTTCCCTATTCTCTATCAAATCGAGAAATTCTCATATCGTTCGGGATTGAATCCCACATAATCTATTTTTATGAAAACATTGAACATCTCTAAAGCGTATGGTACTCTTTCGATTCGGTGTCTAAATATTGGGAACCAAAATTTTCTTCTTGGTTTTTAGATTTAAATATGTCCAATACTCTTCATACTATAGTTCGTAGTGGAGACATGCAATGGCAGATTTTTAATTATTTGATGATGTTTCTTAAAAAAAAATAAATAAACAAACAAAAAGAAAAAATGAGAAAAAAAAAAGAGAGAGAGAGAGAATATATCTTGCAATTTTATTTGTTGAGTTATCTACTTCCTTCAACTATTTATCTGTCACGTCGCATCAAATTAACTACACAATACATGTCATATCATTGTTTAGGTTCACTGTATAAAGATAGAAAACTATAGAGAATCACACTTCTTGGAAATGTGATTTGATGATAAGAATGAATGATATAAATATTACATAAAAAATATTTAAATAATTAAGTAATAAACATTAGTTACGAAGTTTAAATAACATAAATATTTGGGTATGGAGAATTGGAGAGTGAAGCCCCACCACTCTACAGTTTTAATTCTGTCTCCAGAAGACTGCTAACCGTACTAATTATCTGCTCTACACTAACAGTACTAATCTCATGCTCCAGTCTTATACAAACTCTTTATATAAGACACATTCGTTTGGAAAATTAGGACACCAATCCAACAAATTGGTCCATATATATCACCATGAATTCGTTTTAAAAATGCAGGTGATTCCTTCCCCACTCCAACTGGTGATGGTCTAATGATTAATTTGACTTGAGAGCAAGTATCACAAGATAATTCATTAGATTGAAGAATCTTTTGGCTCTTTAATTGATGTCCATTTGAATTCTAAATAATGTTGGGATTGATGTCCTAAATCTAGTGTATCTCGTGATTTGTAGTTTTGTTAACACAAATAATTTATCTAATAGAATCAAAGGTATTTTATTTGAAATTTAGACATCAATAATTCAATCTAATAGACTAAGATCTAAGGTTATATGATGTCACTTGAACAGTATATGGTTGACATACAGGTGGTTCATGTTCAAGTAATAACCTAAAAGGTCTGAAGTAAATAGATGAAGGTTGGGTGCCTTATCCTGGTAACACTACGGATACAACCACTTTGTAATTGTTACATGAGATATAAGTGATACAAACAATATGAACCATATTGTTTTGTAAAGGCATGTAAGTGGGGTTATCCTATATAAAGAATTTTATACATAGACTAGACCACAAAATGAATAGACTCTCTATATAACACTATTACTAGAAGGGATTTACATTTCACTAGGATGACCATAGGAGACTTGACCTTAATCCTAAGTGAATTGTGAATTCCTTTTTATGATGACTTTCCTTTGATTTGTATGGGTGAGAGTGACCATGATAGCTGACTCAATAAGCCTACTATTTCGGGGATTTGTCGTATTAGGGAGCTAGGAACACAGCTACACAAGATGAAATTCACTCATTCCCATTCCTTGGGAAAATAGATAAATTTCTCCCTTGATAGCTAGTTCTGGATCTTGAACAATGGGGCCTCAACCTTTCACTGGCTTGAGAAGTGTTAGTGTACAGATGGACTAAATTGTTTGTTCATTAGAGGAATCAGTGGTACTTAAGGAGTTAGATATAACTGTAAGGATAAAACGGTATTTTGACCCAGTTGTAGTTATGAGCATTTGTGAAGCATCATCGCTCTATCGATTGGTTATATCCATGGACACAAAAATTAATCTACAGTGCAAAGAGTGCAACTATCGATCTTTATTAGAGTGCTCAGTAATTAATGAATATTGATCAATTGGATTAAAGGAGTTTAATCAATTAATTTCATATCATTGGAGCTTGTAATCTATAGGTCCATAAGGTCCCCTTGATAGCTCACTAAAGGAAATACAAGAGGAATGATTTGAATTGTTCAAATCAATTGATGGAATAGCATATTAGTAAGATTGATATGATAAGGTTAATTATAGATTTGATCTATAATTAAGAGAAAAATATTTGAATAGGATTCAAATAATGAATTTTTTTATGAATCAGATTCATAAGGAATTAGTAATTTTGAGAGGTAGAGGCAAATAAATATATGATGTTTATTTAGTTAATTAATTATATACATTAAATTAGATTTAATATGCATAGTTATTGTTGGTTGGAAAAGAGGAGAGGAAAATATGCGTCATATGTTATGCGTTAATCTCCATGCGTCGACAGCCATGCGTTGCACTAGAAAATATGAAATATGCGTTAAGCACAATATGATGACCATGCATTCCTATCACAAGTTTTCTTGTTTTCTCGCCAAGTATAACAAGAACGCAAGTTTCTCGTGATGATCCGAGGTCGAACACAGGGACTTGTAACTCAATAATGTTCATGAATCAATGTGTTTGAGGCGATGAATAAAAGTAAAAAGACAGAAGTTAATGGATTATGCACTACTCCTACTCCTAACTAAACAGATTGAGCAATAGGAGTTTAACTATGAGAATTGGTAGAGATGCAGCAACTGTTAACGTATAATAATGTTCATTATGTTAGGTTGCTCGAGTAATCCTAGATTGCCACACTAACGCATCGCACACCTCTAAGTGGCCAGCCGCATGCTTATATCTCTATAATGCATGGTTGTGTCGAGCATAAGATCGTTCCTATCTTTAGGAACAAAGCATACCTTGCTTTGGTGTGTTCCACTACTTACCCTCTCGAGCAGTTAATTGCAGCTAATCAGCTCATAGACAAGCGTTGCGACAGCCTCACATCAAGCGAAGAGGATTAACTCGCTATACTCTTGCAACGCACACCTCTCGGTGGATTGCTACATGCGTCTTATCTCTAGGCAACATGACTGAGTATGCAACTATTTTCGATACTCAACTTAACGATTATAAAGACAAAGAAGATGATGAATATGGTGCTGAAGGAACTAAGATATGCGTTGATTACAAAATGTATTAATGTCTTAAAACAAAATGTAATACAATATAGAGATAAGAGGAGAGGTGGAAGGCTAGATGCAAGTAATCTCTTGTTTTTCATCCAAAATGTGTCAAGGCTACTGGTGGCATCATGGATGGATGGTGGAGAAGTCTCTCTCGAGCTCTATCTTCGACGAAACTCTGGTCGTCACCCAGAAGGGGTTGTGGAGGTGGAGAATCCTCAAAGAGTGTCTACTCATGCTCTCATCTGTGATCACAAGGATCTGCCTTAAGGCAGAAACTCAGACGGTTTGAAGTGAAGATCCAAGGCGCTATTTATAGAGTTCAAATGTCGACAACATTGATGATTGCGTTCTGAATCACTGCTACCTTTGTCGCGGTACGGGAAATGTCAGCATCACCTTATTTTGTTGATACTCCCAAGGTATGCGTTCAAGCTTGTTTCTCCTGAAGTGTCAACACATTTCACCCACTTGGCGATCAATCCTCCATTACGATGATCATTGTGGATGCAACATTCCATACGGCAAACTAATCTTTATGAACCTTTGCATGCGATTATTCTTGCGGCAATCTGAGGTCGTCGCATGCGGTAAATTC